>NW_026057576.1:3512462-3687079 GCF_023721935.1 Panthera uncia | reverse complement strand
GGCTCCCTCCGCCGCGCCCCCTGCCGGCCCCAGCGCCGCGCGCCCCTCACGACCGCGCCCCCCGCGTGCCGCCCGTCCCGCCGCCGCGAGCCCCGACAGCACCCCGGCGCCCCCTCCCGCCCTCCGCTCGCCCCCCACGGGCGCGCACGCGCGCGTGTCGCTGAGCAGGGCGCTCGCAGACCCCCCGCTCCCAGCCGGCTCCTCCAGGCTGCCCGCGAGGGCCGCCCTCCTGCTCCCCTCCGGCCCCCGGGCGCCCGCCTCGGGCATCCCGGGCCTGGGGCTCGCGCAACCACCCCTCTGCCCACCTGGGCTCCGGGCAGCCCGCTGCAACAGCCAGCGCATTTCCTAATTTAGGGCGTCCCCGCCGGGGGCATGGTCCCTTGCAGGGGGCTCGAGAGCCTTGCCGACCACCACTGGGGCTCCGGAAGCGGCGCCCTTTCCTCGTCGACACTCCTGCAAAGCAAGGGCCGGCCCCCGCCGCGAGGAGGCACCCCGCGGGAAGGGCGGAAGCCCGGTGCCGGCAGAAATGCCGCCGCGCACCGCCAGCTCCCTGCGTAGGGCGCCTTCGCAGCGAGCGCTGATCCATGACTTTTACGAAGCCGCTTTTACTCTGGTTTTCTCAGGCCTGGAGAGGTGCGCCCCACTGTGTTTCCATGGCCTCTAGGTATCCTGTGAGTGCTGATGTACCTCAATCGTGGATTTTCTGGTTGCGTCCACACAGACAGTTGCGCCCCTTTGTCTACACAGGAGAGTGAACTTGGTTTTAGCATTTTTGTGTCTGGAGAATGGTTTGGGTATCTGAAGACGTTAGGTGAATGTGCTCGGGAGGTAAATTCTCTCCTTCCTGCAAGGATCATTTTGGTGTGTTTTCTGATTTATTACTGTTTATTTATTTAGAGAGAAAGCGTGAGCAGCAGAGGGGTGGAGGGAGAAGGAAAGAGAAGCCCGAGCAGGCTCCTTGCCCAACGCGGAGCCCTTAGCCAGGCTGGATCTCAGGACTGGGAGATCAGGACCTGAGCCGAAATCGAGAGTCAGGTTTAACCAACTGAGCCACCCCGGTTGCCCCTAGTTTCTGATTTTTTTAAACGGCGTTATGCTGCCGTATTGGGAACCAGATGGAAACATAAAGATCCTGGAGAATTTAAGCATGTCTTTCATGTAACAAAATGAATAGTCCCGAGGCGGAAATGTTTCTAATGCTCAGATTACATTAAAGCAAACTTTTTCAAAAGTAGAAATGGAAGGGATAAGTCAGTGTCCAATAAGAGAAGTCCAACGAAAGGTTTCGTATCACCTCATAGGTGATAGTGACAACCATTTCTTTCAAAAACTTCACTCTCACAAGGATAAATAAGATTGATATAGGTTGCGCTATATTATTAAGGACATATGAATCATTTTCTATCTGTTTTGCAGGCAGCATAGTGAAAAGAATTGCGAACTGTTGCTCTAAAAATGTCCTTACTATCCAGCAAAGGTTGCAGGGTGTACGTCTGTGTCAAAGAATTCAAAAGTTATTAATTCATTTTCACTGCCCAAACTAATACGATCTCAGAGTCAGGACTTCTTTTCTGTTGCCTTAGAAAGAAATAACTGGCAACAGTTTGATGCTGTGGAGGGTGAGAACACAGAGGATTCGGAGCACTTGCCATAATTGTCCTGGCAGGAAAGCTAAATACGGCCAAAGCAGTGTATGGAAAAACCCCAGTCGTGTGTACAAGGGCATGACGGCTCCAGTTTGAGCACCGTATCAGTAAAAAATATTTTGAGCGACCCGGTACATGTATATTTATTTGTAAATTATATGCATTTGTGAAGATACAGTATGTTACATGCCTGAAGTTAACATACTACATTGGAAAACAAATAGAAATTTAAAAAGGAAAGATAAATGTACACAGGAGAAAAGTATCGGAATGAAGGAGGATCTCTGCACACCGGCTCCCCAATGGAACAACCATAGTGGTGCAAAGTTTTAAAAACAATCATTTAAAGTGTCTGGAAATTGTCCCAAGGGCATACAGGCAATGAAGGAGCATTTGTTCATGAAAATCTACTAAATCTTGGTAAGAAGAGCAAGAATGTGAGCATCTGGTCGACGCCATGGAAACTCTGCTCTGGAGGAATGTGGACAGAGAAGATGGCCTCTCTCCCCCAGTTCCTGGTCTAGGATATCGGCTTCTCCCTGGGAGGGGCAGGCCTCCACCCTTCTCAGCCCCAGTCCCCAAGCTGTGTGCAGACGTGGCTGAGGGGTGTGGGGCTTTCTACCTATCCAGCCACCACTGGGGGTTGGGGGGGGGGGAGGTGTGGAAGCTCTACGCCAGGTATAGCGGGGTAAGAATATTGGGCTTCTAATGACCCCACCATAGCTTACTCATAGGGTGGAGGTTCCTCCTTGGGAGAGGAAAACTGAAAATAAATAGCAAGGGCTACAGACCCCAATCAGTGCCCTGCCCATAGAGCACAAGGGTCACTGTGAAGGAAAAGGCTGCTGCCTGCCTCCAGCTCTGGGGCAGCGGGGCAGAGGTTCTGGGCAGTGGGAAACACAGGCTGTAACATGGCCCCACAGCTCTCCCTGAGAAGACAGATTTTATTTCGAAGAGGGTGTGGGGAAGCTCATACCTAAGGACCCAGTGGAGATCTTGGTAATGAGTATTTAAGAGGACGTTGGAAGCTCCGTGATAGCCAAAAGCTAAATGGTGGACCCGCTAGGAATTTAACAGAGAAACCCAGGAAAAAGAAAAGAGCTCCCCCCGCCGCCCCACCACCAGGGTGGAGGAAACCTCAGAGACTGGCCTCAAAGATTACTCCTGCAAAGGGACTGGGCTGTAATTGGATCCAACTGAGGAACAGTTTATGTCTAGGTGTTGTTGAAAATAACAGGGAAACCAGCCAGCAATTAGTGGCGGCTCAGAACTGAGTGTGATATGCACAGAGGCAAACAGCCGGAAGCTCAACAGGGACTTTGGGGACAGGAGTCTCAGAGGCTAAACTGACCAAGAAAGAAAAGAGGAAAGACTCAAATTCTTCAAGCCAGGAGTGAAAGAGGGACCATCAATATCAACCTTAGAGAAAAGGATTTTCAAGGAATACTGTGAACAACCCTGTACTGACAAATTATGTAATTTACATGATATATGCAAACAAATGCAAAAGAAGGAAACGTGTTCCCTTCCTTCAACCACGCACAAAAGTTAACTTAAAATGGGTCACAGGCCTCCTGCAGGAGCTTAAAGAAAAGACTCCTAGAAGAAAATATCAGAGTCAATCCTTGTAACTAACCTTGGGTGGGGCAGTCATAAGCAACAAATGAAAAAACCGGACAAATGTGTCTTATTTCATTTCAGATTTTCTTTATTTGATGCTTTCACTTCTAAAATTATCTTCTCTTTTTTCTCGTTCCTTAATTATTCACTATTATACCACAAAGTGATTCATTAAAATCTCTGTTGTGTCACCTAGCATGAGGGATTTTTTGAAAATTAACGGGTCTCTATTATGCCTCTCTGATAAAAATAAGATTTAACAGACCAAAAGAGAGCCTAAAGTCTTTGAAAGGTGATGAGTCCAAGTATTACCAGCACTTAAGTAAAAAAAGAAAAAAAAAATCTATGTAAGACTGAGTAAGAGAAAAATTCTTCTCCTAACGTGCAAGTAAAGGAAACAAATGGTAATTAGGGGAGAAAAGACAAACTACCTGGGCGATAGATTGTGAAGATACAATTAGTACATAATGGGAGTTAAGAGGGAGAAGAAGAATGGACCTAATGCAGGAGGAGACGTGGCAGTGGGGGAAAAAAATGAGAAAATTTCTCTTAAAATGAAGATATGGATATTTACTTAAAATTTCACCATGTTTAAGCAGAATTAAAGAGATGGTAATTTAAAAACTTGAATAGCAAAAACAAGCTTCTGATTATAAACTAAGTAAGCCACGTGGGTGTGAAGTATAGGATACAGAATACAGTCAATAGTATTGTAATAATGCTGGTTGGCAACAGATGGTAACTACGTTTATTGTGGTGAGCATTTCATAATGTATATAAATGACAAATCAATGTGTTGTGCGCCTGAAACTAATATAATACTGTATGTCAACTATACTTCAATAAAAAAAGAGAATTTACTGGGGCTCCTGGGTGGTCAGTTGGTTGGGCGTCAGACTCATGATCTCACTGTTTATGGGATCAAGTCCAACGGGGGGCAGAGAGAGAGAATCCCAAGCAGGCTCCCGGCTGTCAGCATGAAACCCACCAGGGTTCGATCTCATGACTGTGAGATAATGACCTGTTTAGAAATCAAGACTCAAATGCTTAATGGACCGAGCCACCCAACAGCCCCATTAAAAAAAAAAAAAAAATTACTGACAATATCTAGAAAGAAAAAATAAATGGTTAGTAAGGAGATGGAATCAGCTTTACTTTAGAATTTTTGTGTTAATATTAAATATTGGAAGATGAACACATTTTCAGTTTATGACTTAGTAGGATTTGACTTCGGCTAATACAACATTTATGCCAAACAGCAAAAGGGATATTTTCAAATGCGTGAAGACTCCCAAACTATACCACCATGTATTATCTCTAGAAATATTATTGACTTTTTAAGAAACCTATTATACATTGAGAGCGAGTAGTGAAAGGAATAAAAATATGATAAGGTTCTGTTTCTTATGGGAGAGCCTACAAAGACTGACTTGGTCCTTATGTTGACAGAAGAATGTAAGTTTTAAATATTTTATAGTGACAGAGTCATAGAATAAAGTTAGCTGTATAACTTCAAAATCCTAAATTGCCCAAAGTAAATTAGTCTTGGCTGTTTGAAGGACAAAATGAAGGAAATAAAGGAACAAAGAAAACATGAGACGTGTTTTGAATTTTAGAAGAGAAAGAAAATTTAAGAGAACCACACAAAGTATAATGACGATACGATGGACCCTGGATTTGCAAACTCACATTTTTTTCCCATCCTCTTCTCTCATAGAGACTCCGGGAAGCAGCAAACTGTGCTGGAGCTGGTGTCTCAATGCGGGTAGGTTGCTCTAATCACGTGTGTGCAGACATCCACGGAATCCGTGGTGTGGGGCTGAGTCAGCCACTTGAGGAAGGAATCCGGACTCAGGCTGCTTGTTCTGTCGTCGTGGATCATGACGGGGGATCTGAGTAATGGTGAAGTGATGCGTGATGGTATTCCATGATACTCACATGCTTTTGAATGCTCGTGGATCCTAAAAAGGGGGGGGATTTCTTTTCTTGGGGAAATTTGGAATGACCGGATCGTATGGTACTTCTTGTCTTTGGATCATCTGGCGTTTCTATTTTTAATTTTTTGAGGAAACTCTATACCGTTTTCCACAGTAGTTGCACCAGTCTACATTCCCATCAACAGTGCGCCAGGATTTCTCTTTCTCCAAGGCCTCGCCAACATTTACTATTTCTTGGCTTGTTCATTTCAGCCATCCTAACATGTGTAAAGTGATAGCCCATTGCCGTTTTGATTTGCGTTTCCCTGATGATTAGTGATGTTGAGCATGTTTTCATGTGTCTGTTGGTCTTTGGAAGAATGTTCAGTTCCACTGCCCATTTTTTAAGCAGATTGATTTCTTTTTTGTTTTTTGGTGTTGTGTTTTTAAAGCTCTTTATATATTTTGGATCTTAACCCCTTACTGGATAGATCATTTGCCAATATCTTCTCCCCTTCAGTAGGTTGCTATTTTGTTTTGTTGATGGTTTCCTTTGCTGTGCAAAAGCTCCTTATGTTGATGCAATTCCAATAGTTGAGTTTTTGCTTTTGTTTCCCTTGCCTCAGGAGACGTATCTGGAAACAGTTACTATGGCCAATGTCAGAGTAATTGCTGCCTGTGCTGTCTCCTAGGAGGTTTATGGATTTAGGTCTCACATTTAGGTCTTTAATGTAATTTGAGTTTATTTTTGTACTGAGCCATAAGGTGAAATTTGATAATGTACCCAAATGTTCACAGGCAGCTAAAAGGTAATGATAAGAATACTGTTTACAATGGTCAGTACACCTGGGATGATACTAGAAATTAGGAGTAAAAGGAAAGCAGAGATATCCAGTTAAATAATTTTCAACCAAAGGGGCAGTACTGTTGCTTTCTTGGGGGAGTATCTGGAAATAAGTGGGGACGTTTTGGTTGTTAGGCAGCCTGGAGCACTGGTGGCATTTAGGGTCCTTGTGCAATTAATATCCTGAAGTATATAGATGATTCTTCTGAATGAAGACTTGTCTTTTTCTGAATGCCAGTGGTGCCTCACTGAGAAACACTGTCCTATGAACTTGGGATTTTTAAAGAATGAAGCTAATAATGGAAATTAAATTAAATTAAATTAAATTAAATTAAATTAAATTGTAGGCTATTCATATAACAGTAAAGGACACAAATAGGCAATACATACACAGAGAAACATAAATGGTCGACAGCTGTAAGGAAAATATTCCATCATTTAATAAATAACAAAGTGATGATAAAAACAAGATATCTATTCTTCAGGTTGGCAAATATTTAAAAAAACATATAGCATTCAACGTTATAAAGGTTTTTGATAAATGACAATCTCATAAACTGCTAATGAGAGTTTTCTTTTGGCACAAGATTTTTGGAAGACAAATTAAACTATCCATCAGAAACTTTTAAGCACTATAGGCTCATTTGGAACAATGATTCTGCTACTACAAATTTTTCTTAAAATAACATTTAGACAGTGTTGCACAGAAGAACTTCGAGATTGTCATAATGTTGTGAGTTGTAGTGAAAATTAGTAAAGGACTGTAATTTCTAATCAATAAGGCATTGGTTAAATAAATTATTCTATAACTGTTCAGTGGAACATGAGTCAGTCATTAAAACTATGAGGTCAGTTTATGTTGACTTAAAAATGTGTCCATGATGTATTGTTGATAAAAAAGACAAAGGGGTACCAGGGTGGCTCCGTTGGTTAAGCATCCAACTCTTGGTTTTGGCTCAGGACATGATCCCAAGGTTCGTGAGTTTGAGCCTTGCATTGGGCTCTGTGCTGCCAGTGCAGAATCTGCTTGGGATTCTCTCTCTCTCTGCCCCTCCCCTGCTTTTCTCTCTCTCTTCCTCTCTCTCTCTCTCTCTCTCAATAAATAAATAAACTTAAAAAAAAAAGACAAATATTAAGCAGTCTTGTAGAATAATAACTTTTACGTAAAAAATAGGTATGCCTCTCTCAGTGAGTGCAAAGGTTGGAAGTTTGAAGAATATGCGACTAAATATTACCTTGGGTGTGTGAAGTCAAGCATTTCTCTTTTTTAGTCTCTGCTTTGCTTCCTGAATGTTAAATAAGGGGATAGGTTTCCAGTACTTTTGAAAAAGCAAATTACTAGTTAACAACTTCCTACTATTAAACCATTGTGTGAGATATAATTTGAATTTTTGGAATTCGATCTATACATTATTGGGAAATAAATCACTCTACTACATATTTTTAAACAATGTAAAACTTAAAAATGCAACTAAATTCAATAAAATTCACCAGACATAACATGAAGCACCAATATAATGTTAGCAGATATCCATCCCTCGAAGATGGATATGTGAAGCAATTATATTCATATAAATAATTGAACAAAATTGAATAATAATTGAAACAAAAGCTAAAATGACTCTCAGAAAGATATCATTAAAATTAAGATACTAATTCTATTTGTTCATGTATAAAAGGTTGCCTGCTTTTCTACCATTCAGGTGAAAAGATCATAACCTACTAATTATCTAACTATATATTTTTATATTTACATATGTGGGTGTATAGATATACGTGTCATTTTGATTCCATTATTCTTAGAATATATTTTTATATATAATACCTACTAACATATTTACTTTTTAAATCATTAAAATAAGTTAATCTTATAACGCATTTGGAAAATACAGACATAGAAACAAATTTCAATATCCACTAACCTAATACAACCACTGTTAGCATTTTCAGAGTTTCATTCTAGTCAGTTCATCTGCATAGACTTCTCCAGAGTACTAATGTTAGTGTGCATGTCTATTATTATGAAACCAATTTTCCAACCATTCAAGATAATTTAAAACAAAGAAATGTCTTTCCTTTTCCCACACTGATTAACACTGTATTATGTCAAGGTGTGAGTACCCTTCACCTTGGTATCCTGTGCCACCATTCATCTCAGAAAGCAATTCTACCAGAGCCTTGGATCAGCCAGGAAAAAAAGAAATGCATTGGCAGGGTTTAGGCAATAATTCCACCCTTCATTTGCATTGAAATTTCCATAACTACAAAGATCACAATTATAGGTAATTTCATCAGTAGCATTTCTTAACAATGCAAAGAGAAAACAATTGCTGAAGTGCCCACTACTGTCTGCATATGGGGTGGTGTGTGTTTCGTAGTCCATCATTGAGCTGACAATGAGCTTGACCTTACTCCCTCAACTTGGGATTCCCTGGGTAATTGTCACTGTGAGTAGGAACCGTGTTCGTCTATGATGGAAGAAGAGCTACCACATGAACCCATGTAAGAAATACTTGGTGGTCAACCAGGTCATGAACAACTGGCCAAATACCGTGTTTTGTTTCCGTGGGTCCCTTAGAGCAACAGCAAGATGATAAGGCCTTGTCAATACACATTCTCCGCTGTGTGAGTTTTGGTCAAGGCTCGGTTTGTTGTGGTCATGGCTGACTGGGGGCATCTGCACTGTGGCTCAGCACACCTTCTCCTGACGGTCACTGCCCAGGTGCCAGGAGCCATGTTTGGAATAGAGGTGGCAGCACAGATGCGAGGGACTGGACATCTGGGAGAGGTGGGATGTTGCTGGAATGGCGAAACTTCATTCTGAGCTGTACCGTGATCCTTTCAACGTGGGTTTTCTGCACTATTCAGGAAGAACTGATGGCCGCTGTCTACGTGACATTTACCTTCTAGGGTAAATAAAGTTTTCCGTTTCTTGAACCAAACCTAAAGTCAGAAAGGTGGCATTTTCATCAAGGGAAAAATGGGAGACCCGGTGCCTCAGAGTCTCTGAGCAGCGTCTTTGCTCCGTTTAATGGTCACTTGGAAAGTCCTTTCTCTGGGGCGCCTGGGTGGCGCAGTCGGTTAAGCGTCTGACTTCAGCCAGGTCACGATCTCGCGGTCCGTGAGTTCGAGCCCCGCGTCAGGCTCTGGGCTGATGGCTCGGAGCCTGGAGCCTGTTTCCGATTCTGTGTCTCCCTCTCTCTCTGCCCCTCCCCCGTTCATGCTCTGTCTTTCTCTGTCCCAAAAATAAATTAAAAACGTTGAAAAAAAAAAAAAGAAAGTCCTTTCTCTTAACATTCTTAGTATTTTATTCGTTTACTTTCCTAGGAATAAAGGGTAAAATTGCCAAGATATGTCTACTAGTTACAGGCCCAGGGTAGAACATCCTTTAAGTGAACCAGACTCCTACAGCTTACTTTTCCAACAGTAAACTCAGCCAAAGTTCATTCTTCCTATTTTATTGTTTGCTATCTCTTTCATTTTTCTATTCTGTATTGGCTGTAAGCTATGGCAAATTTTGCACATTACTGTTATTATCAAGTTATTAAATTAAATAATCATATTATCTAAGTAGACATCCAGAAGTGTAACACAGTGCATTGTGAAGCTGGGGCACGGATTGATAATATTGTGGATTTTGTCTTAAAATCTCGAATAATTTGGTTTTAAAATCAAACGTCTCTTTTAAATAAAATTTTAAATCAAACTTGAACGTTTTCAAGTGTAAATGAATGCAGCCATTTCCTTAAAAGGAATTTCAAATAAAACAAAATACAGAAAAGAGCACAGGGCATAAATGTAAAAACTCAGTGAGTTGTCACTTTGTGAATGTCCACATACCCAACATTCAGACCAAAAAAACAGAAATTTATCAGCACTCAAGTGAACTCATTCGTGCTCCCTCTCGGTCTGGCTCCCTCCTTCTTACTCAGTGCCAACCCCTGTCTTGATTTCTAACAAGAAAAAAAGTTTAGGTTCGCCTGTCTTGGGGACTTTAAATGAAATCCTGTGATGGACAAATGATAGATAGATAGGTGGATAGATAGATAGATAGCTGCTTAGAGATATAGATACAGAGATACACAGATTTGTGTGTGGCTTCCCCTGAACATTATTGTTTACGAACCTCATTTCTGTTGTTGCATTCAGCAGCAGTTCATTTTTGTTGCTTTGGGTCACAATTGAAGAGTTAGAACACAGTTTGTTTTACCGCTGATGGACTTTTGTCTTGTTTCCCCCTTTCGACTCCGTGAGTAGTCTGGTACACGACTGGTGGTACACCGTGGAAGCGTTCCTGTTGGATGTGTACTGAAGACTGGCATCGTCGGCTCACACAGGACGATGGCAGTTCCCGGGTGCTACACCAACTGTGTTATCAGCACCATGGTTACTGAGAACAAGTGAAGGTTGCTTGGCAGGTTCTTTTTTTGTGTTTTTTTACCGAATATGTCAGTCAGTGTCACAATTTCAGTGTCAGGCCTATAAATCAAGGGGTAATTAGAGAAGTCTGGCTCTTTCCCCCGGTCCCCTACACTGTGTTCCTTCCCTCCCTGAAGCACCACGTTTGAGAAGTAGCTACCGTAGGGCTTCCACTGTCTCCACATGCAGCCAGTAAGTGAGCATCACGGGTGTTAGAAATGGGTTTCGTTGATGAAAAGTGTGGCTTGTTGGTAAGCAGAATGGTTACGGAAATCGCGTTGACCAGTGAACTTCACAACGTTTAAGGTCTATAAATTGGCTAGGAACATGTTGAGCACACTTGCGTAAGCACACGAGGACACTAGAATGGTGAGAGTCAGATAGCCTAGAAGTGGAGCTTTGGATAGGGTGGCTAAGTGGTCTCATGTTCAGTCACTGATTTGGAAGATAATCCATGAGCTATGTGATGAGCACAGTTCTACAAAGGGAATATTGTCATATTTGTTTTGGGTGGAACTTTGTGGAAGGTGCTGTGGACTTGAGGTAACTTGCAGAACTGGCCATGGAACTGTTCCGTGTCTATTTTGTAACGAATGTATGTGTGACAGATTTCGATCTGAGATTTAGGTTTTAAATGAAGTCTGTGATACTTACCAGCCCTAACTATTGCTGGCGACTGATAACTTACCAAAAAGACTCTTGCTACGATCACTACTGAGGGTGGCCTTCACTACCTTCTTGATCTGGGAAAATGCTACTTCAAGCTACCCAAAAGACATATTATGAAAGAAGACTTGTAACAAAAACAACAAAGACCACTAATCAATGTTTCCAATGAAGATATTGGTAACGATGTCGTAAAGATTAGATAGTAAAATATACATTCCAAATTTATATGCAGTCAATCTAACCTAATCAGCATCACGCTAAACAAACTACGTAAAGAATCGATGTTTACAAAACCTTACCAGAAAGGTGAAGTTGCTTAGCATCACCTTATAGGTATCGGGTATTGGTTTCTGAGAATAAAAATCTAGACACATTATAGGAGTCATTTTTAGAATGTGACTTCAGCAAGTTTCATTCCGTGAAAATGAATTGTTTTTCAGATCATTATTTCCATAGAGGTTTCAGTTAAGTTCCAGCATCATCAGACTGTTTTGGTGTCTGTGACATTCTGAGATACAGCTGTGGGGAGCCAGGGGGGAATGTGCTGGGTTTTGGTAGAGTTATTTATAGATTAGAAATTAATTTATCTCCCAGTTAATCCTCCTGACAGCTGATTGACAAGGGAAGACAAGTTAGACACCGAGGAATGGAAGAGGGCCTTCTGAACAGGAAAGCTGTGGGCGCCGGGAAGGTGCACAGGGAGGGGAGAGACGGGAGAAAAGGCTAACAAGTGATTTTTTAAATCAACCCCAAGCACTACCTCTATTCTGGAACAATATTCTTTGGTGGTAGGAGTTGAACTGTTGCATTACAATTGTTGAGACATTGCACTAACATGACTGCACCAAGCCTTCAAGTTCTTTGTCGAGTTTCCCGCCCAAACTTGACTGACCCACTTGAACAGCTCACTAGAAAATACCAATTTCCCCTTTTTGTTTTACAAAATTTTAACTTATATAATGACGCTTTTAGTTTTAAGGTTGTAATCTCTCCTTATAAGTGTTACAGCCAATCATTTATTTATATTCTATACATTTAGCCCAGGTTTTGATTTAAGTTGATTTCCTATTGCGATTGCCATCTTAGTCTTTCATGGTTTAATTAACTGAGTAGATTTCAATATAATATATTTTAGTCTATCATTTCTAAAAATTAACTTTCATGATGTGTTAAGAATTAAATACTGTCAAGTTGCTGCAAAATTGTTACCATTTTAATAGAACTACACAAAACAGGAAGAAATTACCGAGATTTAATGTGCTTTTTGAAAATTTTAGTTATGAGATCCGTCAATGCTGACATCTTAATTTTGTTCTACTCTTCAAGTGATGCATTTATTTTTATGTAATTATGAGCTGTCAAAGGTCCCTTTCATAACAACAGATTTTATTTGCTTCACTGAACTTAATGAAATCCTTGTGCATGAGTGAATTTCACAGATATATTTAAATCCGGTACCTGAA
The DNA here is from genome assembly GCF_023721935.1 of Panthera uncia. Lineage (NCBI taxonomy): Eukaryota > Metazoa > Chordata > Mammalia > Carnivora > Felidae > Panthera > Panthera uncia. The sequence continues at coordinate 3,674,502 of NW_026057576.1, read as the reverse complement.
AGTCTTGTTTCTAATGGTGTTTATTATTTTAAAACATGAAGGCTATTGAAGAAAAAACAAATAAAATCCTATGAACCACAGGTTAAAAGATATTGAAGAAGATATTTAGCAGATTTTGATGGCTTCGGTCGGTTGTATTCCTACATCGTTTCAATCTCTTGGATGGCTAATTTAATCTTAACGTTGCCAGACACGATTCTGTAACTTTCTTCGGAAACCCACTTGTCTCCCTTTCTCTGTGGTTTTGCTTTCCACGGTTTCAGTTACCCCCAGTCAAACTTGGTCCGGGAGCAGACAGTCCTCCTTCTGACTTATCATCACAAGGTCAATAGTAGTGTCACGATGCCTACATTATTCACCTCACTTCATCTCATCGCACGGGCATTTTATCATCTCACATCGTCACAAGAAGAAGAGTGAGTATGGTACAACAAGACATTTTGAGAAGGAGAGAGAGAGAGAGACCAGGTCCATGTTACTTTTACTACAGTGTATTGTTATAATTGCTCTATTGTATTATTATTGCTATTAATCTTTTACAATCCTCAATTTAAAAATTAAACTTCATCGTAGGCATGTACTGGAATAAACATAGTATATGTAGGGTTGGGTACTCTCCATGGTTTCAGGCATCCATTGGATGTCTTGGAGCGTATCCTCACGGATAAGGGGGGACTACACGATGTGCTGTCGTCAGAAAGGGTTTCCTTAGAACTAACAGCTTTGTTTTGATGACTACATCATTCCAAAAAAGGTATTTAGTCCATTCAATGGTTTCCCTAAATCAATCAGCCACATTAAACATTCTATGAGTTTTAGACCCATCTCCGGATTTGGAGGTTCTGAGGAAGAAAGAACTACCAGAAGCCTAGTCCTTATGCCACCTCCCTGGCACCCCATGTACTCTTCCTCTTTTTCTCTATTTCTGCCCTCCCTCTCTCTCCCCTCCTCTTCCTTCCCACCCACTCCCCTCTCCTTCTCTTCTCTTCCCTCCTCTTTCTTAACCTACCCTTTTCCTTCCTCCCTCCCATCAGTCATCACCCTATACTGATGACCCCTGCTCAGTTGATGAGACTTGTTTTGGCCACTCATGGTTAGGATATCACTTTTGATTGTTTTGGTCATCTTCCATTTCTAAATATATGCTATAATTATTATACCTATAGGTTTTTTTTAAGTTTATATACTTACTTTGAGGAGGTCAGAGAGAGAGAGAGAGAGAGAGAGAGAGAGAGAGAGAATCCCAAGCAAGTTGCTGACAGCACAGAGCCTACCTAACACAGGGCTCGATCTCATGAACTGTGAGATCGTGGCCTGAGCTGATATTGAGTCAGACACTCTCAGGTGCCCCTATACTTCTTATCTTGTTCAGAGTTCGTTTCATATCTAATGATACCTTTAAATTCTAATCCTGTGACTTGCTTCTGGTCACCTCCTTTAAGTCTGAGTGCAGCGCAGAAAAAAAGAGTATTGACTTTGGGCAGCGAAGCTGGATTTCAGTCCAGCTCCGCCACTAAAGTGTTGGGTCCTGTCCCTCTCTGGGCTTTGGTTCCCAATAAGGGGGTTGGACGAAGTTAACGTTCTTAACCTGGATGCTAAGAATTAGACCTCAGTATTCTCTGAAATTCTTAAATTTATAAAGAAAATTTCGTGTAAGTGTGCATTCGTTTGGACAGTGTCTAAACCTTTATAAGATTCTCAAAAAGTTTCCTTGATTACAGTAACTTCATATCTGTGGTGTCAGCTTATGTTTCAGACACATCATTCTAATAATCACTTATAAAAAGTATATTAAAGTCTTTGGAGACTCTGGACTGTGCTAGAAATTTAAGAAGCCGTGGCTTGGTACCCCGGGACAAACATACAAGAGGCCCTAAACTATCTTGTGAATGTATAAAAAACGTGATTAAATGTTCTCGGCCAGAAACGGCACCAAACATGTAGAAAACAAACAGTTGTCACTCCTATTATAAATTTACATATCTCGAAATTCATGACATAAATTAACTTGAATTAGAAGTCACAAGGTTTCTTAGCTCTGGGGTTTCAAGCTGTGACTTTCTGCAACATGTAAATTCAGTGAACCTAAAACTTCTTCACCATGAATAGTCATGAACAGATTTCAAGAATAGTGTCATAAGTTCCTATTGAAACTACAGTCTGAAAGGTTCATTAACTTTAGTGAAGAAATAAAATCTGAATTGGCTCAAACCCCTTATCTATATTTAAAATTTTTACCCTTGTGCTCTTTGCTGGTTTTTCAAATAATTCGAAATGCTTTGCAATAATCTGTAACAATAATTAGGACGTTTTTAGACGGGATAAAATAGATGTCTTATAGTCTTCACTCTCACTTCATTGGCTTCAACTTTAGTGATGAAAAAAGTCCTTCATAAACTTTCGTTACCATTTTCACCTTGGTTTTGTCCCTTTAATTAAGTACAGGTAAGCAAACAGTCAAGTTGTGCCGACTTTATGTCAGGAAATGTGCCACCTGGGAGAAGACAAACAAAGAGAAAGACATTCTGCCCAAGGGACTTCTTAAACCGAATTTAACAGCTCACTTTGGAGCATGAGGAAATGAGAAGTGGTGTCAGGTTTCCTACAAGGAGTTTTTAAGAGAATATCGGTGGGATTCTACGCGCTGAGAAAAAGTAGAGTAAGAAGCATATCGAGTATGATTAGGTTTAGTTACTGGATGGGTCAGATTTGGAGCAGATCACAGATTAAAGGTAAATGCGTGTTGTTCACTGGGACGTGGTCCTGAAACGGTTTGGTGTCACTCAGCTTGCTCTAGAAGACGCTGCGAGAATTGCACAAGCGTTTTGAGACCGAACTTGGACGCGCTTACTTTCTCTTTAAGAAAGATAGTTAGGGGCGCCTGGGTGGCTCGGTCGGTTAAGCGTCCGACTTCGGCTCAGGTCATGATCTCGCGGTCCGTGAGTTCGAGCCCCACGTCAGGCTCTGTACTGACAGCTCAGAGCCTGGAGCCTGTTTCAGATTCTGTGTCTCCCTCTCTCTGACCCTCCCCCGTTCATGCTCTGTCTCTCCCTGTCTCAAAAATAAATAAAAACGTTAAAAAAAAAATTAAAAAAAAAAAAAAAAAGAAAGATAGTTAAAAGATGGTGCGCTGGCAGTGACCCTGAAAACTTCTGAGTCAAAAAGACGCTGGAAAGTGTGGCGGGAACAGCCACACAGAGGGAAGTGATATTTGTGACGCACAACCTACGGAGAATGGTTATTTGCAAGAGACGGGATGACTCCTATAAAATGAGCTCAAAAACTTACAAGAGGCAAAACAGTACAACTGACAAAGGCCCATACAGACTGTGACAGATGGTTTTCAAAGGTGGCTGTCGTCCATCCCGTCCTTCCCTCTGTGTGTGTGTGTGTGTGTGTGGCTCTTTACCCATTTAGAGATGTTTTCTCGGTTTTTCCTGAATCCAGGCTGGTTCAATGAATTTCCTTGACCAATAAGATGCAACCGAAATCATGGTGAATAAGCAATTGGGAGAAAAGGAAATCCGAACATCCGAGACAATGAGACATGTTTAACCTTGCTTATTATAATCACAGATATGAAAAGACAATGTCATTTCACACACACCAGAGAGGCATGTTTAGAAAGCCTGACAATAGCAGACGACGGTGCAGGTGTCACTGTTGGGGTCAATAAAGCTTGGTACAGACACATTAGAGACCCCTTGCTGGAGCACCCAGACGCGTTGCATGTGAACATCTCCCAGACAGCTGACTCTGTTCTACGTGTACACTCTAGCCTAGTTTCCACGTAAGTCGGTGGAAACGTGTGAGAATGTGTAGCCTGGCAAAAGCTTATTAAAGCAAAAGATTGGAAATCAGCTAAATGTTTGCCGTCAGGAGAAAGAAAAATTTGTGATGAGTTTGTGTGAAGGAGCAAAGCAAGTTGCAGCATACTAGCTTATTATTTGTGGGAGGCTCTCACAGGTCGTGGGTTTGGTGCTAAGTGTTTCCACGAACCGTTTCATTTCAGGCGTCCCAACACCACCGTGAGCACGATCGTCCCCATCGTCCCCATCCTTCCTGTTTTCCGGAGAAGGGGAGTCGTTTCCCAAGACGTACAGCTGGTGAATGGGAGAGAGGAGATTTGAACTCAGCAGTCCATATTCTTAACGACTCCTTTAGGCTGCGTTTTGAAAATTGTTGAAGACCCCCAAGGAATTCTCCACTTGCAGACATCTGCCCCCAGAGGTGGGTGGATGAGGGCATGTGCCTGTCCTTCCCTTCGTGAGCTCCGGCTGGTGGGGAGCCTCTAGATTCAGGTGTCTTTGGGTGTCCATGCGTGAGAATAGAGGGGTGTCCAGGCAGGAGAACATTAGCTTGCTTGAGAAGAGAAAACACAGAGTTGTCGTATCAATTTTTCAAGGCTTGTAAATAAATTTTGCACACTCGGAAGAAAACATGGAGATGTTCTTATGTTAAAGGAATAGCACAGGATATTGTGTTGGAAAGGAGACAATCAGTGAAAGTGTGTATTTATTAAAGGTCTGGTGCATGATGGGGAGGCGCTCAATGAATAAATGTTCTCTTCTTTAATCTAAAATCTCTGTTCGCAGTATTATTGTTTATGTTAACACCTCAATAAAACCATGGGCTTTCATAGGAAAGCCCTTGAGGTCTGAATTTATGAATTTGTATGTGCTGATTTCAGCGCGTTCTAAGTATACAAGCAAAGACACAAGAAATAATAATGGATTTTGAGTAGCTGTGCAAAGTCAGCAGCCAGAAAGATGTCCAAGAGCCAGTAAAAGTTTATTAATAAGTAGGGGAAAGCGGAGGTCATTTGTTGGCTGAGACCAAGTCTGGTCTAGAAATAGTTTATAACTCCCCATCAGTAGTATACCCTTGAAAACGGTCATGAATTTCTGTCACCTTGATCGGGGAATACTTGTTCCTGTTCAAGATGATGGAGGACAGCATTGAATAAAACAAAGACCTCAGCCACCATGAAGCATAGTGACAGACAATAAACACATAAATATATAAAATATATGTCACGTCAATACTGGGAGAGACGGTGATAAGTGCCTTGATATGTAAAGCAGGAAAGGGGGTTATGATATGCAGATGGGCACCTAGGGTCGAGACCATAAATTCGGTAGGGAGGTCTCTTGGAGAAGCGGCCTTTTAGTAAAGACCTGCAGGAAAGATTATTGTGAAGAGAAAGACGAGCAAGAACAAGAGGGTGCCTGTTAGTTCTAGAAAGATCCAAGAGGCCAATTTACTTGAGCAAATCTAGGGAGGGTGTGGAAATGAAGGTGGCCACATCAAGTACCATTTGCTGGCCACCAAGAAGACATTGGCTTGTTCTCTATGTGTGATGACAAAACCATTGAGTGATACTGTGATGGACTGAATTGTGTCCCCCCCCAACACCCCCCACCACATTCGCATGTTGAAACCCTAACCTCCAAGGTGACCGTATTTGGAGATTTGGCCTTTAAGGAGGCAATTGTCTTAAGGGTGGAGCCCTAATCCAATCTAGCGGGTGTCCTCCTAAAATGAAGAGATGAGGACATATGACAGCCACGAGGCATGTGAGGAAAAGAGGAAAAGCCATGTGAGGACACAGGGAGCAGGAGGCCATCTGCAAGCTAACAAGGGAGGCCTCAGGAGATACCAAACGTGCCGACCACTTGTTCCTAGACTTCCAGCCTCCAGGACCGTGAGAATAAATTTCTGTTGTTCCCTCCACCCATTGAATAGATCGCAGTAACAGGGGCAATGTGGCAGATAGTCCAGGTGAAAAAAGAAAATAGTCCAGGTGAGAGGTGACAGTGGCTTGAGCCCTAAAGGGTCAGATTAACCCATCATGGAAGAAGCTGTATCCTGGAGTTTCCTGACTGGCTAGTTGTGGGACGATTTTATTTACTGGGATTGAAATCTGTGGATCTGAAAGATAGATGCCAGTTTCTTTGAAGAGCTTTTTCAGAAAAGCAAACTTTGAGGGTCAGGGTCAGGAATTTAGGTCTTTTTTTTTTTTTCTTAATGTTTATTTTTGAGAGAGAGACAGAGCACAAGTGGGGAGGGACAGACAGAGAGGGAGACACAGAATCCGAAGCAGGCTCCAGGCTCCGAGTGGTCAGCACAGAGCCTGGTGTGGGGCCCGAACTCACGGACCGTGAGGTCATGACCTGTGCCGAAGTAGGACACTTAACTGACTGAGCCACCCAGGCAACCCAGGAATTTAGGTCTTAGGGCAGTCTCTGTTCATAGATAGGACTTGGGTCTCCTTGATATGATACACTATATTATATATGCTACAATATATATTCCTCAGATATGATTATAGCCATCTAATATTTTTGTATATCTTTATATACTTTATATATGCACATATATATATATGTATGTATGTCTATATATAGGTCTCCCTAGAACTCCATTTTTGCATAGAATAGCTCCCAATGTTTAGTCTGATTAGACAGAGCTGGAAGGGGCAATAAGAGTTTCCTGAGAAATTCCCATCCACCATGCTGCAATGACTTTGAAGATTGTCCACACAAAATCCCTCCCCTTCAAGCTCTTCTCAGATCTAACCGCCTCTATGACATCATTTTGGATTCCTCTAGCCCTTCCTGAGGGCCTTCTGTCTGAGCTATTTATTAATTATTTGCATCGTATGATTTTGTTATTATATACCTTAATGTATATTTCACTAAGGGTTCGTCACTTTTGGTGTATTGTTTCTTTTGATGTGTTTACCTGGCTATGTTGTGAATTCACTGAGAGCAGTAACCATGCCCTTATTTTTCGTTCTTAAAAACATTGAGACCAGAAATGGTCAGAGCTTTGGTTGGATATTTTGGTTACGTGAAATAGACAAACACCTCTAAAATAAACCGTACAGATCATTCTTTGCTCTGAGGAATAATTTGTTTCAGCACTTTTCAGAAGCAATCTTTTAAAGAGAAACGATAAACATTAAACTAGAGATGTGTTTTACTGGAAAAGTTTTGTTGCTTTACAAAAGAAAATTACCCTTGAGAGAGGAAGAACTGTCCTGACCAACGTGAGCACAACATTCCTAGTAATTAGAGTATCCTCTTATTCTGGAAATAGGTTACAGAGTCAAACGAAAGATGACATGGCAAAATGGAGTGGTGGCTGGGGTCGTGGGGTCTGGGTCCGCACGCCCGGTGATGTTTACAGGAGTTGTAATTTCAATGACTTAGATTGTTCAATGACATCTTGCAATGATTTTTGTGTGATTCCAAACTGCACAATTCATGGTCATTTCCAAGACAAATTTTAGACATTTTTTGTCGCTCCCCGAGCATACGGAAATTTTGTCGTGCCTCTCTTAAAGAGAAACAGTGAATTAAGTTACTGAATGGTTAATTCCTTCACTTGGCAATTATTTATTGCATGTTGAAGTGGGCCAGATAGAGCGACGAACAGGCTGGAGAAGGTTCAGGCCTCAATGTCAACTCAATCATTTAGTAAAACTTACGTGGACACCCCTCTGCTTGATTGCTGATGTAGTGGAGACTGCACAGTGGAGTGATTTTATTGATGGGGGCTGCATTCTGGGTTATTAGCGGCTCAGTTGCAGGTGAAGTCTAAAATTAGACATTACTCACAGCCTGATCTCTCTCTCTCTCTCTCCCTCTAGGGGCTTCTCTTCCGCTTATGTGTGCTGTCTGCCACCCATTTGACTCAAAGCTCTGTGCTTGTCGGAGTCAGGCCTGGACCACCCACCAGTGCCCCATCAGAAGCTGGCACGTTAACGTGTGTACAGAATTTTAACTAATGAATGGGATGCAACGTATGATCCGGCGTGCCCCGTAATTTACAATTTGCTTTTTAGAGTGTACTTAGACATTTATTTTTCTCTCTTTCGTTTTAAAGTTCGGTCGTTTTCCTGAAGCAAAGTATGCCTTGAATCGTGCGTGCCATTTTCAACATGTATCCGTGGTCTGACCCATACGTGATTTAACTCGAGTATTAACACGCGCTTTTCTGTAGGTGCTGTTGCGGCTCCTTGCATGCGTTTTGCTATTTGGAAAGCTTTTTTAAAATCATGATTCGCACGAATAGGAGGAGGTCCTCAATTATACCTGGATTTGCATTACTTGTTTAATAGGATAAGCCCAGATGTGCTGAGATGGTTTAAACACTATGTATCCCAGATGTGCCTCTGTTAAATCACAAATTCAAGGTAATAAATATGCTGCTGTTGTATGTTCAGTTTCATTAAAATCTATCTCTAGGCAATTTATCTTTATTAATTTGTGATGTTTTTCATTGAAAATAGCCAGAATATTTTGGCCGGGAGATTCAGACTCCCTGCCGACTGCAGAATTGTACATCTGGAAACTCTTTTGAAAGCAGTCCTCATTCACCTTGCCACGGAAGAGCATGCCTCTTTCTTTGTATTTCTATCATTATTTATGACTGTCATTCTAATTCACATACATTATAAAAATTGTGAAAAACACAGTATACAGAAAACTTAACATCAGCTACAACCTCAGCATCACCAACGTTTTCATGTACTTATGGGGCCCCCCGGGGTGGCTCAGTCGGTTGAGCATCTGACTTCAGCTCAGGTCGTGATCTCATGGTTCATGAGTTCGGGCCCCACGTCGGGCTCTGTGCTGACAGCTCGGAGCCTGGAGCCTGCTTCGGATTCTGTGTCTCCCTCTCTCTCTGCCCCTCCCTGACTCACACTCTGTCTCTCTCTGTCTCTCAAAAATGAATACATGTTAAAAAAAATTAAATTATCTCTCTTAAAATTTTCCATTCAGCATTCCATCTAATCAAATGACCAATGTCATTGTGGAGACTGTTAAAAAGCATGTATTAAAGTGAAATCCGGGTACAGTAAAATCCTTTTATTCCCCACGTGTCTTGAGACATTTCTTTTTCCCTTAGTGCTCAGTGCTTGTGTATGTTATTTCCCTTTGCACTTGTCAAGGTTAAAATTATTGGACTCACACAGGGAATAATAACTTTGAGGTTCTCACTCTATAGTCTGTGCCTTAGAAAAGATGCAAAGTAATTGTCTTCATACAATTTTGGCTTGATCTTTGGGCAAGTTACTGTGTCCTAATAGAATCTTTGCCTTTCACAAAAGGTGGCCAACCCAACCACAGTTCTGTTGTCTCTTAAGACATACGTGTCTTCATTCAACTGTCAACACTGAATGGTATTGTGTGATTGAAATTTGCTAAGAGAGTAGAGCTCAAATGTTCTCTCTCACACACCCATAAAAGTGAGGTGATGGATGTGTTAATTAAATAGATTGAAGGAATCTTTTCACAATGTAGCTATACATCAAAATCACCACTATGTATACTTTAAATATTGTATAATTTTCTATGTCAATTATACCTCAAAGCTGAATTTAAGAAAAAAAAAAAAACTACAAAGTAGGCACCTTCCAAATATTTATTGGAAGACTGTTTTCTTTTTAAAAAATATTTTAAATTTTATTTTTGAGAGAGAGAGAGAGAGCGAGAGAGAGAGCACACAAGCAGGAGAGAGGGGCAGAGGAAGAGAGAGAATCCCAAGCAAACTCCACACTCAGGGGCTGGATCCCATCATGACCTGAGCCGAAATCAAGAGTCAGACGCTCAATAGACTGAGCCACCCAGGCGCTCCTTGGAAGAATGTTTTCTAACTGTATTTCTAATATTCAACAAATCTTGATTGCAAAAATGATACAGCCCATCTTAAGTGATAGATATGAGTCTTCAACTGGGAAAATGTCCCTCTTTGTGTTGGCTGCTAAAAGCTTAGCCCAGTATAACTTTCGGATCTCCATTGTCTGCTTGTATATTAGGAAAGAGGCTAAGCAAATGTCTTCAAAGTTTACCCCACCTTTGGGCCTCATTCTGTTGCATTTCCCATTCCTACGCTTATATTTCTTTCCTTTGGTTCATCATTTTGTGGTATTTTAAGCCTTTCATTGTAAACTCCTTGTAACCCATCTGCAATGAGATTTTTTTTTTTTCCAACGTTTTTTATTTATTTTTGGGACAGAGAGAGACAGAGCATGAACGGGGGAGGGGCAGAGAGAGAGGGAGACACAGAATCGGAAACAGGCTCCAGGCTCCGAGCCATCAGCCCAGAGCCCGATGCGGGGCTCGAACTCACGGACCGCGAGATCGTGACCTGGCTGAAGTCGGATGTTTAACCGACTGAGCCACCCAGGCGCCCCGTGCAATGAGATTTTTAAGAGAATAAATAAAATTAAGTAGTTTAAGTGCCGACCTCATGATTAAATTTTCTTTCTTTAAAAAAATTTTTGTCCTCTGAAATCTAATAACTCCATGGAATTTTGTGGGGAGTGCTCACTTTCTGTATTTGTATTTTCCGCATTTGTTTGGCAAGTATAGGATGTACTTGTTGAATGCTAGGAATTAAAGAAGGCTACGTGTATAATGGGTTTCAGTTTTGTAATTCCAATGACTATAACTTGAAATTTATAGTCCCGGCAGCCGTTTCACACACGACCACCACGACCGCCCACAGACAATAGAATCCGAGAGTTGGACCGGAGTTGTCTGATAGCAGAAGGGAAATCTGAATTGCAGAGCCTAAGTGACTCGACTAGGGTACATTGGTTGCCAGCAGGGTGAAAATGGAACTTAGGTCATTCGACTGAACTCACCTCCCCTTTATCTGTGCCCCTTACCATAACAATCAGTCGCCCCAGACATATTTTGTTAGCATGTATACGTGAATATGAAGGAACCCAGAATTCCCCATCCCCGATAGCTTGCAGTCTGCTATTAGAGAAGACAACAATCAGGTTAGCTGAAAAACAAAGCGTGGAATATTCACTGTATAGAAATGGTACTGAGTGCTACAGGTTCTCAAGAGGGTAGACCACATCCTGTTTGAGGGGTGGGAAAGGCCACCCCTCAAAGGTCAGGGGGGGTGGGCTAGGGCTACGGTGCTTTAAGTCTGTGCTTCTCAAACTTTAATGTGCATATGAGTTACTACCAAGAGTACTGCTTCCGGCTCCAGGGTAGGTCTGAAATTCAGCATTTCTCCCGTGCTCCCGGGTGATAGGATGCTGTGGTCCATGGCAAGACTCCAACTTCTAATCAGTAGTCAGGATGCCTGCTTCTTGATCTTTTAAGTGTTCTTAAACTAGGTTTCCCAGATCCTTGAGGCGCCCTGGGGTTGGGAGTAATTCTTATGCAAATAAATTACATTTTAATCTGCCTTAGTTCCTGGGGTTCTAAGGTTAAGATTTTACTTGAAAAAAAAAATGGGGTGGATTGCAAAAATCTCGCCTCTTGAGACCCCGTAGCTCGTGTGTAGCTCCTTAGCTCCGTGTCACTCCCATACAATGAGTATTCTATGTTCTGTTATTCAGCTAATTTGCTTTTTGTTTTCTTTCCGACCAGATTGAAAGCTTTCAGGGATCAGGGACTCCGGATTCCTTACTATTTATGAATAAATGTTTAGAAAATATTTCTGGGCTGGAGCGATTGCTATGGCATGGGAAATAGATAAAGGGGAGTGATTTCGGTCGGGTGACCTAAGTTCCATTTTGGAAACCAATTATTTTGATCACAGGAAGCCATCAAAAAGTTTTGAGAATATCATGGCCAGGTAGATATTCTAAAAAGAGCTCCACTAGTTAGGAGTAGGGTTTAAGACGGGAAGCCAGGAGACCAGGTAAGTTTCTTCCCTTGCAATGCGTTATTAAGGTCGTGGTGGCTTTGCTAGGAAGGTGAAAATGAGAATTGAAACAGAAGGTGGGATTGGAGGAATGTGGGTAGGACTGGGTACCTTATTGGATGTGAGTAGTCAAATGAAGATCAGGGGACTGAGCTCTCTCCAGGATTTGAGGTGAAAAGAAAAGTTTCAATTTTGTCGCACACTTGACCATAGTGGACACTTCTTTCCCTGTCTGCCTGCTTCCTCCATAAATCTTCTGGGAGCAGCCTGGTCCCGGACCCCCTCCTCTGCCCTCCACCTTGTTATCATGGCACAGATTTCCTTCCTTCCACTCTCCTTTTCCACCTTCCTTTTTAAAAATTTTATTTTACTTATTTATTCATTTATTTTTTTTTTTTAATTAGAGAGAGAGAGAGCGCATGGGGGAGGGGCAGAGAGAGAAGGAGAGACAGAGAGAGAGCATCTTAAGCCCCTACTCAGGGCTCAACCTCATGACCTTGAGATCACCTAAACTGAAATCAAGAGTCGGTCACTTAACCAGAGCCACCCAGGCACCCTGCTCCCACTTCCTTTTTCACAGCAATTAACATAATAGTGGTGTGTTTTCCTTTCTTTCTTCAACGCATGAGACTTCCTGGTGTTTTTTCCTGTTCTTTCTTCAACGCATGAGATTTCCTCCCTAATTAGGCTAAGCATTTCTCTGTCCGAGAACAGTTTTTCAGTTATTTTTGCAAACAGAAGGCCCGGCACCAGGTGCCTGAAAAAGGTTTTTGAATGAATAACCATAAAGAGGTACAGTATTTAATTCCTCATCTGCCTGAGTGCCGGTGCTCAGGAAACACACGTTGAAACATCAGTTGCTTCACACTTGCATGAAGACAGACCCTGAGACATCAGCAGAGTCTGATTTGGAGTCTGGAAGAACTGCCACTCACGAGTTATGTGACCTCAGATAAATTATTTAACTTCTCTAGGCTTCTGGGCTGCATAAAAGCTCCATAACTGTCCTTTTAAATGGAGGTAAATATTGCCATCTTCCTTTAAAGATGGCCTTCATCTTGCTGTGTGATGTTTTATGTGTTTCCAAACTGCAATACCAGGGGTAAAATGTGAGTAGATTTAGGTACTTAAGTGGACCTTGAAAACAACCACAGCACAGCAGCTATTTCAGAAGGGATATAATCATCCCCAACTGTTGACACTGGAGAGGAAAAATAAAGACCATTTATTTTTCAGCAGGACACTAAGGGTCCATCGAAACGTGTGCAAATCTTCTTGAGGAAAAGGGGAGACACATTTAATGCCACGACCATCCGAGTCCCTGAATTTGAACGTCATAGAGAGAATCTGGAATGAACTCAAGAGTAGGTGTCGTGAAAATCTGTAATAATAAAGATCTATTGAAACAACTCCCTATTAATATCTAGATACAGCTCTTTCCCAAATGTAGGACATAGAGTTGCATTATTCCAAGAAGACTTCCTCCCATAATAAAATATAATAATGGATATAGAAAGTATAAAATGCTTGCCTCTGAAACATAACTTTTGGACTCGGAGGATAGGACACATAGGATAGAATCATTTTGAAGCCCATAGTATTTGAAATCCCATTTATATTCATAATAGTCCGTACTTTTAAACTTTTAATAGGTCCTTTCATTTCTAAAGAGAAGGGTTCACACATGAACACCATCACACATTTTGTCAGTAGAGCTTCCGGAGAGCACTGAAAGAAAGAAATCAGGAGAATTTTTCCTATTTCTAGTTAATTGCCTTGGAGTTTGCTCCATTTTCCTCTTGCCTCTGCGTGTGCAATTATGGGATGAAACATTAAAATAGAAGAAGATCGGGATTAATCTCAGCTTTGTATAGAACACATGCCAAAACAGCATTGTTTGATGACCTTGGTCAGGGGCAGTGAGCCAGATTCCTTCCAATGCCTTAATTAATCCCTGATACTAAATTAAGTTCTTTTTTTTTTTTTTTTAATTTTTTTTTCAACGTTTTTTATTTATTTTTGGGACAGAGAGAGACAGAGCATGAACGGGGGAGAGGCAGAGAGAGAGGGAGACACAGAATCGGAAACAGGCTCCAGGCTCCGAGCCATCAGCCCAGAGCCCGACGCGGGGCTCGAACTCACGGACCGCGAGATCGTGACCTGGCTGAAGTCGGATGCTTAACCGACTGCGCCACCCAGGCGCCCCTAAATTAAGTTCTTAATATTCACCGGAGTGCAACTGATAACATTACAGCTTCTCCAAGTGCCTCCCAGGGAGTGACAGAGGCAGGGCTGCTGAAACATTTCAGACCTCTACCTTCTATATTTTTTTCAACGGTTCAGTTCTCATAAGGTTTCCAAAGTACAGTGTTTAATAAAAAGCTATTTTAAAACATCATATTGCAGGGACGCCTGGTCCGACTCTTGATTTCAGCTCAGGTCATGAGCCCAGGGTTGTGGGACGGGGCTCCAAGCTGAGTGCGGAGCCTGCTTAAGATTCGCAATCTCTCTCTCTCTCTCTCTCTCTCTCTCTCTCCCTCTGCCCTTCCCCCACTTGCGTGCACGTGAGCACGCACTCCCTCTCTCTAGAAATAAAATAAAATAAGATAAGGGTGCCTGGGTGACTCTGTCGGTTGAGCGTCTGACTCTTGTTTTTGGCTCAGGTCATGATCTCGCACTTGGTGAGTTGGAGCCCTGCGTCGGGTTCCGCACTAACGGCACGGAGCCTGCCTGAAATTCTCTCTCTCTCTCCATCTCTCTGCCCGCCCCCCTCTCAAAATAAAGAAACTTAAAAAAATACGAATAAGTAAATAAAATAAAGTATCTTATATTTTAGGCTATGGCATACTTCAAAATTTTGATGGTTCTACATCACCTACAAGAAAAATTCTAACGCACGGGGCCGTTCACAGTCTAACATCGCTATCTTCCTCATCTTACCCGAGGCCATCGCCCTGTGTGTTCTAAACTGGAATTTATACAATGAGTCCACTGTATACACACTGCTTCCAGGGTTTTTTTTTAACATCTGTTTTCTCTGCTTGGAAAACCACTCCTCCCCTGCTCTTCAAAGCTCTAGGAAAACCTTATGTTCTCTAGAGGGAGTTAGAGCCTAGAAGTCAATAGTAAAGTAGTTCATCCTCCTCTGTCCCCATCATGCTTTGAAAGCACCTCCACTCTGCCTCCTCCCGTGTTGCCATTTAATTATTTATAATTACCTCACCACTACATTTGGAGGCAGAAACCATGTTTCATTCATCTCTCGATTTCCAGTATTTTATACAGAGTGGGCACGTCGCAGGTGATTGATAAATGTTTCTTTAATCCATTACGGTTTCAAACGGGTACTTCTCAAGGTTTGCTGAATTTAAGTGCTTATACTATTCTCTTTACTATTACTATCACTCAACATATCCAAAACACCTACTGGGACTCAGTGACTATTTTAAGGTTTTACAACTCTCAAAACACCATATGACATGAGGTACTCTGATTTTCTGTAACACAGTTCTATCCATTTTATAATTACAGGTTCTTTTGTGAATCTCTCTTAAATGGCATCTCAAAATATTTTACTCCACTGTCAGAGAAGTTTAGATTTCACCACATTATTCTCTGATATGTATGTATGAGAGTAATTATCGGCCAAAGAACTTTCTCAGAAGTTCTGAGAATTTCCTCTACCCAAGACTGTTATGCCTTCGATCTCTCTCGCTTCATTCATACATCAGGTGGTCATTCTTTAACTTGTTTGAAAATCCTTTCCGCTATAGATTATTCAATTATCATACTGAAAATAATGACTTGGTTAGTTCCTTTATTCATCTGCAAACATTTGTTACAGATCTATGTATTATCCACTAGGATACAAAAATGAATCATTATGGTTCTCACCCTCTTGAACTTTGCCCTTGAGGACAGGGAGCAGCTTCTAGGTTTTGAATAGATTCAAGAGAAGGGAACACGTTTTTGCTTGAAGCTTTGCCTCCGTCCGAGAGTGATGCTTTCTGTTTCTAGCAGGGTCAGATGCAAACGTCAAGTTGAGGGAGGGCATTTATACTGTTTCATACGTTCCTCGATGCTCACTTTTTCTTTATTTGCTTATTTAAAACCATTTCATAAACATATAGCCACATCCGTTGCAAAACCATGGTGGGGTAGGTACAGTTAAAGAATATCTGTTCTAGGATATAAGTAGCCCCCCTCAAAGTAGAGCCCCCTCTACTCTTCGGTAGAATCAATTCCTCTCTTTTCCTTATACTTTCAGTAGAATGAGGGGCTTGGATTTTCTTAGTCCAAAAACTGTGCATCAACTGAAATTAGCCACACTCATTTTCACAGGAGCGCAAGAGGAATGTTAGCATAAAAAGGAAGTGGACCGGAAACGGGCTATCGGCTTGTAAATTTGCTCTTACCACAGGTTTGCTCTTACAATTTGTTTCTAATTATTCCCTAGAAATGAAACATGGTCAGCTCAAGCCAGGGAAGCTTTAGGAAACCCGATTCAAGATAATTATACCATGAACAACTAAAGATTTTTTCAAAATAGAATAATTATTTAATGCTAGGTAACATTATAGAATGACAACAGTAAGTTTAATTATTATTATTATTTTTAAGTTTATTTATTTATTTTTGAGAGAGACAGAGAGAGTGTGAGTAGGGGAGGGGCAGAGAGAGAGAGAAGACAGAGAATCCCAAGCAGGCTCCACGCAGCCAGAGCAGAGCCCAGCTTGGGGCCGGAACTCACGACACCGCGAGATCATGACCTGAGCCCAAACCAAGAGTTGGACGCTTAACCAACTGATCCACCCAGGCGCCCCGTAATTATTGCTTTTATCTGCTCTTTTATTTATCAGAGGTGTTTTAAATATAATGTTACTTCCAGACTAATCCTATTGCAACGTTTGGCGTGCATGTAGCTTATTGTCTTTGTCCTCAAAAACCCCTTAACTCTGGCCCCCTTCCCCTGCCTCCTTCCCTTTTAGTCTGCCATATCTTGGTAGGACACACACCTCAGAATTTGTTTCCCCTGAGTCTCTCTTCCTTTAATGTCCTGCAACTTATAAGTTTTTTTCCATCAAGCTGTTTAGAGACAGAGAGTGACTTTCAGAAGCATATTCTCAAATATGTCTGAGTTATTGGGAGGCTGGTTGTCCGGTGGTATGGGACACTGATCCCACACGCTCTGTGCAGCCAGATTTCCTCCAGTCTCCCTAGTGAGTCTCCCGGGTTGGAACACAACCTCTTGACTCCCACTACTAGAGTTCAGGAATTCCTGAACATTTTTGCCAAAATGGCGGCACAATCGTCTCTGGGAGAAGACTCTGTGGAAGCCCCGAGGAGCCACCTGAGAAAGAATTCAAGCCATGTCCATTGCTGAGGGTCATTGAGTTTGTGGGGGGTTGCCTGCCAAGAATCTGTTTGTGGGCCGGGAGGGTATGGCTGTAGGACCTTCCAGGAGAGAACCCAGCCAAGAATGACCCAGGCTTGTGAGACTGATGCCGTCCAGCTTCACTGGTGGGAGGAGTATGAAGTCTGACAGTGGTGGTGGTTGCTTGAACATGTCCCCGGGCCAGCTGAATGCGGGTCTGGGATTAGGGGGACGGTGAGGGCTGTTAAAAAATGGAAAGGACTGAAGTACTGACCTCAGGAGCTCGGAGGCACAGGATGCCTGCTCTGGGATGTGCGAGTGAGAAGGGGACAGGGCACTAGCCGCGGTCTGGCAGTCGCACACTGGCCATCCCACGGTTCCAGCCAAGGCAGGGTGCAGGCGGGGGAGCACCCGGAGCAGTAGCGGGAGGAGGATCCCAAGGACAAGTTCCAGGGCGGGTCGCCAAGGGGTGTCTGCGCCCACTCCCGTACATCTAGTGGTCATCTATATGTCCGGTGGCCACAGAGCCAGTCAGAGCCACGGTGGCCTCTGGCAAAGAATGTCAGGGTCCAAGGCAGGTGGGTGTGGGGGGCAGGCTGCTGCCACGGGGGCCACCACCCCCGCCGCGCCGGGTCACGGCAACTCCGGCAGGTGCGGCGCCCGGCCGGGCAGAACAGCAGAAGATGGTTTTGGTGGCCGCCCAGTTCTGAGAGAAGGCGGAACATCCCAGTAATTCCCAGAAATACTTCTGGAGGAGGGCGAGGGGTCAGACAATATCTGAAATCCTGAGCCGGCACATGCGCTGAAGCCAGGATGAATTGGCCTCTACTTAGATAAATAGCAATCAAGGAAGGGACGTCGTGGGATTCTTCACCGTGTTCATGTCTCCGTGTAGGGTCTGTGAGTTGTGCCCACGTGTCTAGTGCTCCATGAGCCATCTGGGCCTTCAGAGCTGACTTTCTGACCCTATACACCTTCACACCGCAAGAAACCCAGAGATCAAGAGAGGAGAGCCCTCACCAAGACAACTAGGAACGCCCATTTCTCCTTCCCTCCTAGTTTACCCCCCCCCGCCATTGTTATGGGATATGGTTACTATAGTGATGTGAGAGAGAAAAATGAGAGAGAACCGTGAGTGATGTTTCAATAAGATAGGGTTCGGCTGCGTTGATCCTGCGAGCTGAACTTGAGACATCATCTCACCTAATGCCTGTGATTCTGACGTGTGTCACGAATCAATAGCGCATCCCGAGCGTCTGCAGGTCAATCGGTCTCTGTCTTTGCTGTGGTTTCTCATCACCACTAAGGGAGGAGTGTCTGTAAGTGTCACACTGCAGGTGATGGCACTGATAGTGGCATGATGCCCATCTCGCGTCAGGTTCTAGAAATCCGGTGGTTCGCTAGACAGTAAAGCCCCCGTTCTCCTAGAGTTACATGCTAGTGGGTAGGAGACAGACAACTGAACGGGCGAGACCGTAATTTCAAAGCATGACAAATGCTAGGATGAAAACTAAACTGAGTGCAGGGATTGAGTGAACTTGGATTTCTGCCGAGAGCAGTGCCTTCTGGATAGAGACTGAGATTTCCGGATCTATGGTGAGGCAACGGAGTGAGTATGAATACGGTGGCCTCCAGACAGGGACACCTCCAGACAGGGACACCTGTCATTTAGAACATAGATTTACTATTCTACTCACATTTGTATGTGAAAGAAAAATCACGTAGTAGGCGGAAGTAATTAGTGAACCACTGACTGTTCTCTTAAGCGTCTGGATTTAAAGAGTGCTTTTGCATCTGGAAAATAGAAAGGAGGAAGGCAGAGTCCTTGACAAACATGAAATCTCTCTCGTTCCTCTAGAATTACTTAGCCCCCCAAAACCACATTCCTCACTTAACAGTTTTCTTGACCAGAGGCTGCCATGATTGTGCCAACGTTTATACCAAAATGTTGACAATAACTACCGATCGCTGTGTCTGTATTTCTAGGGTCTTTATAACCATTACCTTCAATACAGCAATCCATTTCATTATCTGTAAGGTTAAGGCTCAGAAAGCTTACGGAAGTTCCTTAAATTTACACTGCTAGGTAATAATGCAAATGGATTACAACTCAGATCACGTTGCAATCTGTCTATCCTTCCTGCCACCCTCATGGTACCTTTGCACCTCGGAACTTCACTAGCATCCTCAACATTTTTTCCCTATCAAGCTTTCTTCCTTTACCACAGGTAGGCAGGACTCGGTAAATTCCAGTTTGATTTGTGTGCCTGGGGACTGCATCAGGAACTCGTGTAGTTTAAAAAATCTGTAATTGCGCAATTCTTTCAGCTTTCCACCTGCTAAGCCATTTTGCTGAGAACATTTATAAGTTGAATTTGATCCTGTTCTCTATAGTGTGCATGTAGAGATATCACAAATTTTAGAACCGACCAAATTTAGCAACAGGAGGAAATCAAAGATGCAAAGTATTTGCATAATCCACACAAAACCACTCAGCTCGGATTGAAGATGAGTAAACTGAAGTCTATATACACTGGAAAGAAAAGTTTTATATTTCTGAAAACTGTGGGTAAAGCTTAGAATGTCTACACTGTATGACATTATATGTACCACTTTAAAAAGATGCCACACAGAGATGATTCGAAATTCAGTATGTGATCATACTTCTCATGTTCTCCTTGAATCTAAATTCTTAACATTTTAGGGAAAGATTCCAAAACCAACAGTGCATCCAGAGTGATGATAAGGTATTTGAGTTTTATGGTCAACACTTTTCCTCCAGTTTGCCGAACCACCGTGTTCAAGAGAACATGTCCATTTATTCTAAATTGATTTACTGCTAGATCTTTTGCCTGCCTGGGTTCTCGCAGTGAGTTGATGCTTCAAGACAAAGGAGAATTTTGAACAAATAACGATAGAATTATTCTGTCAACCCAGCTCTCTTCACGAACGTTCATCTGCTTACCTGCTTTGGGGTGGAGGTGATGTGACCACACTGACCCAAACTTAGAATTTAGCTTCAGGACCTGCTCAGGATGATGACATTTTAGATTTTTCACTTACTATTATAGAACCTTGTTACATTACTTCGTCCTAGTAAGTGGGGACAGGGGGATGATTTTGTTTAGTCATAGTCTGTGGGGTAATAAATTCACTTCTCTTCTTGGTAACAGATTTCCTCCTGCTGATAGAGGATAAATTATTTGAAACACACTCTTACATGTCCAGTCTTCCATTAGATCATGAATTCCTCAAGGAAAAGGACAGCATGTATTTCTTGTTTTTCCCTGTAGAGCATAGGATAATTGGTAACATTTTTATTGGTTGAGTTAATGAAATGGAATAGGACTACATCAACACATTTAGCAATGTATTTTTCCTTCTGAATACTTTGCCATTTTCAATGAATTATAACGCCATCCCTCCAGCCATTCAAACAGGACAAACAAGCAAGTCAACGGACAAAAAGCCAGTGTCACCAGCAAAACGCTGGAGTCATCCCAAGCCTTCATTTTTAGCTCATGCTTCACATCCAACCCAATGGTTATTAGGTGCAAATCGAATTGGTTCTACCCTCAGCATATATCGCAGAATTCCATCCCTTCCCTTCTTCCCTCCTGCTACTGTAAAGTTCCTTTCCCTCCTTTGCCAGGATTATTAAAATTGCTTCCTCACCAGTCGGTTCTGTTCTCGTCTCCTTGTGGTCTGCTCGTAACACAGTAGCCTGTGTGATCCTTGAAAATCGTAAGTCACATCACTGCCATCTTTGTATTTAAATCAGGACATTGGCTTCCCACCGTGTTCAGAGTGAAGCCGGGTCATTCCAATCGGGCTATAAGGCCCTGCATCAACCTTATGTCATATGGCCTCTCCAACCCCATGCCTGCCTTGCTTCCCTTGTTTATTGTGCCGTGGCCACACTGGCCGGCTTGCTGTTCCTTGATCATACCAGGCTCCCTCCCTCCCAGGGCCTTTGCACTTGCATTTCTTCTCCCTGAAAAGTGAGGGATATCCACGCAAGTCATCCCTCACTTCACTGAGGTCTTTCTCAAATGCAGTTTCCCAGGGAATTCTATCAAATATCCACGCTGCTCTCACCCAACTCTTCCCTGCTTGTGTTTTTTCTTTACCACTTAGTGCTATATATGCCCTTAGAGATTTACTTGTCTTTATTTTATGTTTCACTAGGAGCTTCCCTAGAAGTTCCATAAGGGAAAGGATTTTTACTGGTGTCTCCATCTGCTTGGTTTGTTTCCTTGTATAGGTTTTATCTGTTAGGAAAGATATAATACAGGCGTCTTCCTATTCTGGGCAGGATCTACATTATCCTAATTAACAACTCCAGGAAGGAGGAAGACAGTTTCCCCCAACTCTTCTGGTAGAAAGTATGAAGATTATTTTCTAGTGGCAATGTTCTGTGCCATGTGCCAATTGCAGGGGAAACTGGAGGAAAAATTAGCCATGTTTAAAGACAACATACATTCTCATATTGACATATTGTGTAAGGACAGAGTAGCTGGACACACAGTATTCCTTTAAGAATTTGTGAGCACAAGAGAATCTCAGTGCCTGGGCTGAATTGCTTGGAGACCTTACCATATAACTACACAAATAGGAGTGGCTGGCAAGGGAGGAATGCACCAAAAAGCAAAAGCCAGTCTAGGCACAACCAGAATATAAGACAATCCAAAAGAGTTCATTGCGTGGAGATCTCGACCCCAATGGTAAATATTTTTGCCTTGCTTTTTACAAGTAAAATAGGGTATTTCAAAGCTCCCGGTGGGTAGTATAATTTTTGTCCCAGCTGAGATTTTGTTTTTCAGTTTTTAAATGTGAACGTAGTTGGCACGTGTGACATTGGTTTCAGGTATGTAACAGTGATTCAACTTCTCTACACATTATGTTACGCTCACCATAAGTTTAGCTGCCATCTGTTCCCATACAACATTATTAAAATATCATTGGCTATATTCCCTAATGCTGTAACTTGTATTCCCAGGACTCCTTCATGCCGATAAGAGGTTTGTATCCAAAATATATAAAGAACTTGTACCACTCAACACCAAAACACAAACGATCTGATTTTAAAATTCAGGGCAGAAGACCTGAATAGACATTTTTCCAAAGAGGACATCTAGATGGCCAACGGACACATGAGAAGATGTTCAACCTCGCTAATCATCAAAGAAATGCAAATCCAAACCACAGTGAGATATCACTTTGCCCCTGTCAGAATGTCTAAACTTTAAAAGGCAAGAAATAACAATTGTTGCTGAGAATGAGGAGAAAAAGAAACTCTCACGTACTGTTGTTGGGAACTGTAAGTTGGTGCAGCCACTGTGGAAAACGGTGCGGAGGTTCCTCGAAAAAATTGAAAGAAGAAATGCCATGTGACCCAACAATTCTACGACTGGGTAGTTACCCAAGTGCAATTCGATTGCAGAATGTATATATACCCTCCTCTGTCTCCAGATGTAAAAACACAACGGCCTCTGTGGGGGAAGAGGGTTGGCAGAATTTAACATGATCATGGTTTTCAGATTGAATGTATGCAACATGTTGAGCGTCTTTGAGAGGGGTTTTAAAGCAAGAATCTCTTATGGTGCATAGGTTCTTGGGTTAGTAGATTTTAGATTGAGCTTTTCACAAAGGCATAAAAGGAAATCGGGATCTATGACTGGACGGAGTTATAAAATATATTCTATGTGGAAAGATTTCGTGTTTATGTTCATAGCCACTACACGTGATGCTGAGGCTTTTCCTGGGGACATAGAATCCTCCAGAATCCTGCTGTTGGCTAACTTCTAAGGCAGGTCCAGAGGCCAAGTAGATTGAGATCACGAGAGACCCATTGCACTTGGGCTACATGGAGACTATAGATAAGTGAGTCTGAGAAGCTGCAAGGTGATAAGCCAGACTAGAGTGAATGAAAGAGGGGAAACTGAGGTGTTCAATATAGACAACTCACAACTCACTGGAGAATTTGATATAGGAAAGGACAGAAGCTTGGGATGGTATCGCCAGAGGGGAATAAGAGGCCAAGGAAGATTTCTGCAAAGTTGGGAGGTAAGAGAGCAGGTCTGTATGCTGATGGGAATGATCCAGTAAAAACGGGTGCAGAAAAGATGGGGCACCTGGGTGGCTCAGTCAGTTGAGTGTCTGACTCTTGCCTTCAGATCAGGTCATGATCCCAGGGTCATGGGATCGAGCCCTGCATTGGGATCTGTGCTGAGTGTGGGGCCTGCTGAAGATTCTCTCTCTCAATCTCCCTCTGCCCCTCTCCCCTGCTCATGTGCATTGCATGTTCTCTCTCTCTAAAATAAAATAAAATAAAATAAAATAATGCAGAAGAGAATTTAATGGCTGCATATATTTCTTGAGAAAGTGAGAGGGCTAAGGATCCAGGGCTTAAGTGGAAAGACTGGGTTTCAAAAGGATCAGAGAAACTTCTCTCTTTGTATCCAGAGAAGGACTGAGCATATGTGTGCAGATATCGGGTGGAATGAGAACGGACCTTATGGTTTGGTTGGTTCGTTGGTTTCATTTCTTCAGTGGGGTCATCAGGTATGAGAGAGGATACAGCCTCTGTAGGAGTGTCTCTCAAGAAGCAGGTAACTAACCCAAGTCTCGATTTCCTAATCTGTGAAATGGAGATTCTACTAATGGTTGTCGTCAGGACTGCTAATCTGTGTAAAAAAGTTAGCTCAGTTCTTAGCACAGAATCATGCAACAAATGCTGATAATTTTTGTCTCTTATAAACAGGCAGCCTCATCTTCACCATCATTGAGGAGGAAGCTCTGTAACTTCACATCACAGTATAAACCAGGCCTGAGGAAGGGGCATGAGCATCGGTGTTGATCGTAGTGAAGCGAGTAACTGGGGAGGTTTGGCGGAAATCGGATCTGTTCAAACATATATGGTGTGAGGGTTGATAAAGCTAATAGTTATTAGGACACTATAATTTCAAGGACTCTTGGAATAGCATGTGCATAAAAACTGCAAAAAAACAACTGAAAAGGGACAGTATTATTCATTAAAACTTGAACTTAGAGGCGTAAAAAATTTAACATCTATTTTAAGCTATGAATGTATGTCGGCTTTGGTTGAGTCGGCATCTTTGAAAACTTTTTATAATCTGGAAAGTTACTCAGCAGAAAAGGAGCGTGTGTCATGAGCAAGACTTCATTCAAGTCAAACAGAGATTTATTTATTGCCTCTCACTTAGAAGGACTTCGTTGTGAGTATTTTGAAATGAACGTGTCAGAGCTGCAGTTACGATTGATTTGTTCGCATGATTAAGATTTCTCTGTTTGATGATCCTGAAACCTAAGATTTTTGGAGTTACTCTCATCAAAGCAGCTGTTCCGGCTTTGGATACAGGCTCAGTGTGAGAGTTGAAAACGAAAACTGTCTTATAGCCTCAATCAGTACGCGCTTCACCATTAAATTCCGTTGCTTCTGATGTTTGAAAAAAACACAGTCAGCCCTTTAAAAATGTTATTTTCATCTGTCAGATGGATGTCAAAAGTTTTGAATGCCACAATGAGGCAAAAATATTAATATCAAATATATTGATATTGATATATTGATATCAAATATCACAAACATCCTATAAACGTCTATGTTTATTTTTTTAAGGAACGCTGCTTTTCAGTTTCTCCCTCCCTCCCTCCCTCCCTCCCTTCCTTCCTTATTTCCTTCGTTTTTGTTTCTTTGTAAATGTTTATATTCTTTTATCTGTGCATGCCTTTCAACTCAGATCACCAGACTGCAGGACGTAGGAACCGAAGGAATATCTCTTTTTTCATCTGAATTTGGCAAAATAATTTAAATGGCAAAAATAATTTATAGATGGTAGCAATGATCTGACATGGCTATTCAGATAGGTGCAGAATGTGAAGCAACTCAGTGATTTTACGTTGAGATTTTCAAATTGTGTTTCTCTTAACAAAGTATTGAACATAAATGATCTTAAATGGCGCCATTTTACTGGTCTTTTCTGTCCCTTCCTGTCCTGGACAACGTCTTGGCCAACTTTGTCTCCCCCGTACTTATTTCAGGATACCTCATTTGAAATTCAAAATAGTATTTCAGCCTCCAATGAATACCATTGAAATCAGTGAGTACTGCCTGAGCCCTGCAGACGTCGCAGGGAAAATAAAAGCTGTGGGTGGACAATACCTCGGCCTCTTACCCATGTTATCCCTGGCCAACCCCTTCTCGTCAGTGTCAGTGGGGGAAATGGCTTCTCCCTGTGCCATCCATGTGCCCTTGATTCCTTGAGCTTCGGCCCTCTTTATTATTTCATCTTCTCCTTCTTTACAGCCTTTGTCACGCTATTTATATTCAAGAATTGAAAAACAGCTGTTGCTAATCTAATTCCTCACTTAGCTCTTAAAGTTAGCTAAGAGCTATTTTTCTCCCTGTCCTATAAATGGGAGTCTAAGAGTGTTCTTTTCGCGAGTCCACTGACACCCGCTTCAACCTTTGCTCATTCGCTGCAACCATCCCCATTCATGACCTTCTTCTAGCTGTTGAATTCAATGAGTTTTTCAGCCTTTCTCTGACACCCGTGGGAATAACCCCGTCAAAAACTGCTGACCTGAAGGTAAGAGAAGCTGATGAGACCGAGAAGAAAGGACTTCCAATTAAGATCCATCTTTTTCCTCTGAGAAATGGCCATCTACAAAAAACACGTGTGGGTTTGGTCCTGTCCGTCATCTCTGGGGTTATGTGTGCTATTTAAATGTTTGTACAACATCTCAACAGTCTGCTTTTCCTTCTGGGTCTTTTCTCCTTCTCCCAAGGTATGATTTACTTACCCCATTTCTGCCTTCTGCTCATGTGTGTGACTGTCATCAGGCTGCTGCACCAAGCATGGTCAAGTGCGGGCAGGTTACCTACAGTCTGTGCAAGAAAGAACAAGTTCCATGGACGCTGTCCATTTGTAGCTGGGGAAGGGTCTCCAAATTCCCCTTTTAACCTGGACGTGACCTGAATATCCGCATGAGCCCCTGGATGGAGCAGTAGCGTTTAAGGGTTCAAAAGCCAGACTCCAGGCTCTGGAACCAGACTGCCTGGGTGGATGGAACAGTTCTGCCCCTTGGAAACGTTACTTAACACTCTGTCCCTCAGTTTCCTAATCTGTAAAATGGAAATAGTTATAGTTATTATTTGTGTTAAAAGAGATAATCCATGTAAAGCATTTAGGAAGGAGCTTGATATTTCGTGAGCACTCAACAAGCTTTAGCTGATATTAGTATCAGAATTAAAATTGGATGGGGAGCCTGGGTGGCTCTGTCAGTCAAGCTTCCGACTCTTGATTTCAGCTCAGGTCAAGAATGGCCGGTCTGTGTTGACAGTGTGGAGTCTGCTTGGGAGTTTCTCTCTCCCTCTCTCTCTACTCCTCTCTCTCTCTCTCTCTCTCTCTCTCAAAATAAATAAATAAATGTTTAAAAAATTTTTTTAATGTTTATTGTTGAGAGACAAGGTGAGACAGAGCACGAGTCTGGGAGGGGCAGCAAGGGGGGGTGGGTAGTCACAGAATCTGAAGCAAGCTCCAGACTCTGAGCTGTCAACACAGAGCCCGACGCGGGGCTCAAACCCACAGACCGCGAGATCATGACCTGAGCGGAAGTTGGCTGCCCAACCAAATGAGCCACCCAGATGCCCCATAAATAAATAAATTTTTAAAAAATAAAATGAAATAAGAAAACTAGAATTGGGATGAGGATAATAATAGCATGAGAATTTGTATTAGAACTGTCACTGGGCTGCCTGTAAGCCCACCAGTGACACCCCATGTGTACATTTTGAAGATGAAGAAAGAAAGAAGAGACCAGAAATTACAGCAAAACTGGGTGAGGCCACAGTAAATGACAATTGTTCATGTGGAGGCTGCATTAATAGACATACTAAGTCAGGATATATCTGCCTTTAAATGATAAGTGGATGTTTTACAAATATCACATGTCTTCATAGTCAAGAAATTCCAATTAGCTTAAAAGGCAAAATCTCAGCCATAAACCTAATATCTTTTGGGTGCGATTCATGCTCTCCTCTGTTGAGTAACTTACCTGCTGACATTTAGAATAGTAAATTAATAGCTGTTTTTAAAAGCTGACAAAAAGATATTTCTATTCTACCTAGTTTGGAAAGGACCTGAGGTTATGTGTAGCCCCTTTAAAAATTCTATTTCCATAAACTATGCTAAGTTGTTAGTTTTCTATTAGGTAAGACATTGCTCTTTGTGTAAATGTGAAGGCATATTTTGCACTAAATCGTGGTGTGCAAAGTCTTAGCCATGACTCATTTTCCTCATTTACAAAGCAAGGGGGTATACTAATTACAAGATCTCTCACATCTCTTGCAGTGTTATTATCGGCTATGTGACTCTTGAGTATAAAGCAATTACACAGATATATCCTCAAGTTACTGTTGAGTTATTGTTGCCAGAGGGTGCTATAATCACATTGTGTAGGAAAAAAAATCATGGCTCAATCAAATGGAGATTTGCTGTTGGTTTTCAACTTCAATTCTAAGCAGATAGTGACTTCAAAAGGAATTTAAAGTGTCCCCGACATCGACATTGTTCTAGTCACAAAAACACTGATTGTGTTGGAGAGAACAAAAATCATACAGTGGTTTACAGTGGAAGGAAAGAGAGCTGTAGCAACTCAACTATTATCTGTGATTGGCTTCTGGGCCAGGTTATACAGTCTGGGCACACACCTAATTATTTCCAGATTCCTACTGAAGCGATGAAAGAAGTTTGGAGAGTAAAGAAACCCCCACAGTAGTGCTGGAAACTAGAGAGAGGGGGAAACTGGACGTTGGATTTGATCAAGTTTCTTCAACTTAAGATCTGGGTGGGGTCAGCGTGGAATAAAGGCAACCCAATTAACAATGCTATAGGAAGGGAAACTAACCAAGTAATCACGGGACCGCAAGTGAATTTCACAAATCCTCCTTCTGTGCATTGCTACTGCAACAAAAATATAAGCACTTGAAAATGAAAATAACATTCTCTAAAATAACAATTCGGTAGAGAGGAAGTTACTATAGTCATTGGTAATTTATAAGATCAAAGGAGAATAGTGCACGTAAAATTTTATAGGATAGAGCAAAATTGAAAATGAAGAAATGAAAAACCGTAATGAAAATGTATGGCTTAAACGGTTTTCACTATTTAGTAAGAAAAAGGAAAAAGGAAAAAACGCAAGAATTTAGCTTTTGTTTTCTCCTGCTGTCTTATCAGTAGCATTCGGAATAGTGAACGTTCTAGAAACAACTTTTCCTTAGTAAACAGGACACGGCACTCACCTGGTTATCTGCCTGGGTCCCCACCGTGCCTCCCATGCCCCTCTGCCATTCTTAATAGTGGAGGCTTGTCCTGAGCTCCAACCCGTTCTACACATCACACAATCTTGACGGTTTCATCTATTCCTATGGCTTTAGTGACCTCTGACATGTGAGTGGTGCTCACGGTTACATTCCAAAACACAGTCCTTTCGCTGAATATTTAAATGCTTATTTCTGTCACCTGCACTGTTAACCACCTTAACCCAAGTTTTTATCGTTTTTTGTTTAAAAAACCTCGGAAGAATTCTCTGGCATTTATTCCTGTCACCCTCTGATCGACTCTCCAAGATTAGTCAGAAGGAACTTTTAAAATATGCAAATATAATACGCCACTCCTCTGCTCAAAGCTCTTCAATATGTTCCCGTTGCTTTTCTGATAGAGATAAACATTTTAAGCATGGCCTATAATATCCTTTCTAATCTGGCCCCTGCTTATCTCCCCAAGCTTGTTATTGAGACCTTCTTCCCCTTGCCAGAACATCTCTTGGGGAATGTGCTCGTTGCTGGACTTAAACATTTTTGCAGCATATTCCTTCCTCTTTCAGTAAAGACACAGCAAAAAAGCTTATTAAAACCGATCCAGGGGCGCTGGATTGCTCAGTCGGATAAACGTCCCACTCTTGGTTTTGGCTCAGGTCACAGTCTCACTGGTTTTGTGAGTTTGAGCCCCACGTCGGGCTCTGCACTGACAGTGAGGAGGCTGCTTGGGATTCTCTGGCTTCCCCTCTCTCTGCCCCTCCCCCACCTGGGTTGTCTCTGTCTCTCTCAAAACAAATAAATGAACTTAAAAAAAATTATTTTGAAAACCTATCTAAAGTCTAAGGTGTTTGACAGACTTTTGTCCTATTTTTATGTGTCGTTCTATTTAATTTCTTATTCCGTGACTCCCAAAGCCAATCCTAGAGTTTGTACTCATGTACGTTTATATCTGCTGAATACTATGTTTCTCACCATACCTCTTGTTTTGCAAACAGTGTGTTACTTTAGCTACACATTACATCATATTGCTTGGGACCTTTATGTAGAGGACACTGTTGTTTCCCTGTGCCTCTCCTGTGCACCTTCTTGTGGCCACCCCTGACTCATCATCTAATGAGACGCTACATAATGCCATGGCCCTTACAGCATCCACGCTAAGTCAGTTTTTCTAAGTCCTTTCTATGACTTTTTATGGAGAAAAATTCAGCTAAGACAAATGAAATACTAAGGGATAAGATTTGTTGGATAGGTTTGAGCTTTGCAGAAGCACAAACATTGTAAAGTCTAAGGTTTGTTTTACTCCATCCCTGCAAGAACCGATTTTTGCCTCTTTGAAGATGATGTCGCACCATTAAAAATGCACATTCAGATTGAGCACGTCAGCCTTGAGAAATTGTCCTTCTGACGGGGAGGGCGGCCAGAGGGTATTTTAGGGACTTGTTCCTGGAAACTCACCCTGGAGTCTTTTTCTACAGTCCTCTCAACAGCTCCATGGGGCACTTATAGCTACAAATAACTTCTCTTCTTGACAAACCAAAAATGGAGTCTTCAACCACGTATCCTGTATATTGCATCGTGTGACTGAGTCCTAAGCCGTGTACGTGTAGGGTGAAGTTCCAAGAACGACTGGGGAGTTGTAAGCTGAATAATTACCAGAGTTAACATAAGGTGGGAATACCTTTAATTTCTAAAAGGTCAGAGTGAACACCTGGGATACTCAGGGGAGATATTAGAGTAATATTCTAAATCCGCCTGTATTTTTTTAATTTTAGAGATAAAGAGAGAAAGCAGGAGTGGGGGAGAGGGGTGAAGAGAGACAGAATTTTAAGCAGGCTCTGTGCTCAGCACAGAATCTGATGCAGGGCTTGATTCCATTACCCCGGGATCATGACCTGAGCTGAAGTCAAGAGTTAGACGCTCAACCAACGGAGCCACCCAAGAGCCTTCTAAACCTGCCTTTAAAAGCTTGATCAATGTCAAGCGATTAACTGGTGTAAATAATATCATTGCTTGCCACAATGAAGTCCAACATTCTGTAAAGAAATAAAGAATTTTGGGGCGCCTGGGTGGCGCAGTCGGTTAAGCGTCCGACTTCAGCCAGGTCACGATCTCGCGGTCCGTGAGTTCGAGCCCCGCGTCAGGCTCTGGGCTGATGGCTCGGAGCCTGGAGCCTGTTTCTGATTCTGTGTCTCCCTCTCTCTCTGCCCCTCCCCCGTTCATGCTCTGTCTCTCTCTGTCCCAAAAATAAATAAAAAACGTTGAAAAAAAAAATTAAAAAAAAAAAAAAAAGAATTTAGCATTTGTTAAGCAATAAACAAAATGTCTACTTTCCAAAAAGATTTAGACATTGCAAGAACAGGAACATGTCACCTATAAACAGGAAAGAAATAGTAGAAACAAATCCAGAAATAAAACATGTAACAATGTTGGCTACAAGGTCTTTAAATTAGTTCTTAAAATATGCTTTAGATTAAATGAAAACATGAATATAATACCCAGAGAAATAAAATATATAAAAAGAACCAAATGGAAATTCTAGAACTAAGAAACAATCTGAAATAAAAAAAAAAATTCACTGGATGCTATAAACGCCAGACTAGATTGCTATGGAAGAAACACTCATAAACTCAAAAATGATAGAAACTGTCCAAACTGAAACAATGAAAAGAGACAGGAAAATGAAACAAAATAAACAAGTAAAACTAGAGCCTCAGTGACCAGTGACCTGTGGGACAACGCAAAGCAATCTAACATGCATTTACTTAGAGACCTCAAGAGAGGAGTGGCCAAAGAAAGAGATGGAAGAAATAATGGCCAAAGTATTTTCCAAATTTGTAAAATAACAGAAGTCTGTAGATCCAGGAACCTCAATACGCACCAAGCAAAAAGAAGGCCACACCGTCATTGGCGCAAGTAGGTTGTTGTAAAATAGGCATGAAGGGAAAAATTTTCAGAGTTACAGTAAAAAAAGACCGTACCCCACACAGAGGCGTGAAACTAAGAGTGACGAGAAACTCCAGTCAGACACCACGCCCGGCAGGAGATAATACAGCGTCTGTCACGTGCTGAAAGGAAGAAGAAAGCCACATTCTGATTTTATACCCCATGAAAATATTTTTCTAAGCACGAAGGCAACAATACAAAAGAAGGAAATCTTGCCACTTGCAGCAATGTGGATAGAGCTAGAGGGTGTTAAGGTAAACAAAACGTGGCAGTGAGAGAAAGACAAATGCCATATGATCTCACTCGTATGTGGAATTTAAGAAACACAGCAAATGAACAAGGGGTAAAAATAGAAGGAGGCAAACCACGAACCAGATGAACTATGGGGAACAAACTGATGGTTTCCAGAGGGGAGGTGGGTGGGGGGATGGGTTACACAGGTGATGGGGATTAAGGAGTCCCTTGCTCTGCTGAGCACCCAGTGATGTATGGAGGTGTTGAATCGCTATGTTCTACTACATACTAACACTACAAACTAACTTCGACTTCAAACTACAAACTACAAACAAACTACAACTTCAGACTAACACTACATTGTATGTTAACTAACTGGAATTAAAAAAAAAAACACAAAAAGAATGAAGGCAACATAAGGATTTTCTCAATCAAAAACAGAATTATTAGCTGCCGATCTGTATTGCAAGAAATGTGAAAGAAACTTCTTTCGTTTTAAAGGAAATAATACAGTACGGTAACCTGGATGTACACAAAGAAATGGAAGAGTACAGGAAATGACTAAGTATGTAGGGAAATGTAAAAGACATTTTTCTCTCATTAAAAATGTCTTCAGAACATAGTTGATTTCTTTTTAAGTTTATTTATTAGTTTTGAGAGAGAGAGAGAGAGAGAGAGCACGAGCCGGGGCAAAGAGAGACAGGGAGAAGAGAACCCTACGCAGGCTCTGCACTGTCACCCCAGAGCCTGATGTGGGGCTCGAACACACAAACTGTGAGATCACGACCTGAGCGGAAACCGAGAGTCTGACACTTAACCGACGGAGCCACCCCCAAGTCCCAAGGTAGCTGATTGTTAATAAAAATGATAACACTACGTAGTGGAGTTTATAACGTGTGGAAACGAAAAGGGTGAGAACAGCGCAAAGGACAGGATGTGGGAAGAAGCATACTGCGGTCTGGTTCTTACCTTACGCAGTGATACAATACTATTGATAGACGGCGATAAGTTAGAGATCCATACTGTTATCTTTACAGCAACCAATGGAAAATAAAAATAAGAGGTATACTAAGCCAATAGTAGAAATCAAGTGAAATTATAAAAATATTCAATCCAAAAAAAAAAAAAAAAAAAAAGGGCAAGAAAAGGGGCACCTGGGTGGCCCAGTCGTTGAAGTGTCCAACTTCGGCTCAGGTCTAATCTCTCCGGTCATGGGTTCGACCCCGCGTCGGGCTGTGTCCTGACAACTCAGAGACGAGCCTGTTTCAGATTCTGTGTCTCCCCCCCTTTCTCTGCGCCTCCCCCAACTCTCTCTCTCTCTTTCACTCAAATAAACCTTAAAAAAAATTAGTAAAATAAGTCAAGAAAAAAGGAACAACAACAAAAAAGATAAGGCAAATGGAAAACAAAAAATAAGGCAGATTTAAACCCAAGTGTTTGCGTGTGTGTGTTTAAATATTCCAACATATCTATGTTTTTAAAAACCTTGTTTTTCTAAAGAAACAGATGGGTGAAAGCCAAGAACACTGATTAATATATATCATGCAAAGACAAATCATAAGAAAACTGGAGTGGCTATATTAAAATTTGAAAAAGTAGCATTCACAGCAAGGAAGACTGCCAGGCATAAAGAAAAACATTTGAAAAAGACAAAAAGGTCAATCCAAAAAGAAGACATAACTATTTAAAATGTGTATATAACTAATATAGAAAATAAAAAAATACTTGAAGAGCAAACATATGTAACTATAGAGAGGAATAAATACTTCTATCTCAGAAATTAATAAAACAAGAACACATATAATTAATAAACCATAAATTAATTGAACAAAGCTATCAACCAAGTTGATCAAATTGACATTTATGGATCACTGTATTCAAGAGAACCATAGTATACATTTTTTATAAATGCACATGGTTATGGACAATAGGCCATGAAACGAGTCTCAATAGTTAAAAGAAATTGAAATTATAGAGTATAATCTCTGATCACAATGGAATTATATTAAAAACAGAAAAGTACAGGATATCTAAAATGTCCAAATGTTTGAAAATTAAACAGCACCATTTAAAATAACATGTGGGTCAAAGCAGATATCAAAAGGGAAATGATAAAATATTTTGAACTGAATGATAATGAAAAAAGATAACTGGGGAAAACAATAAATTCCAATGTGTGTGATTCATGTAAAGCTTTACTTAGAAAGCAATTTATAGCTTTAAACTTGGAGGCGAATATTTTACAATATGACCCTAATGCACAAACCATAAAGGAAAAGTAATAAATCAGACTTTATCAAAATTATCAAAAGTAATCAAAATGTTTCTTCTTCTAAATGCACACTTAAGAAAATAAAAAGGGAAGGGGCGCCTGGGTAGCTCAGTAGGTTAAGCATCCAACTCTTGTTTTGGCTCATGTCATGATCTCCTAGTTCGTGAGTTCGAGCCCCATGTTGGGCTCTGCACTGACACCACTGGGACTAGGATGGGCCTGCTTGGGATTCTCTCTCTCTCCCTTTCTCTCTGCTCCTCCCCCACTTGAGCTCATGCTCTCTTTCTCAAAAAACAAGTAGATATAAAAATTTTTAGTATATGTGCTGCCGAAGCAAGCACTATAAACATTTTTGAAAAATTACAAGGAAAAGGGAAGCCATTGCTGGGAGAAAATATTTGTGATATAATATGGTAGGCTGAATCTTGGCCCCAAAGGATGTCCATGTCCTAATCCCCAGAACCTGTGTTCCCTTCAGTGGTTAAGAGGGCTTTGTGACGTAACTAAGTTAAAGATCTTGAGATGGGGAAGTTATCTCCGACTGAGTAAACTTGATGTGAACGCAAAAGTCCTCATGTGAGGGTAGGTGATGAGACGCTAGGAGAGATGTAAAGATGCTACACTGCTGGCTGTGAAGATCGAAGGAGGGTCCATGGCCAGGGGTGCAGGTACAGGTGGTCTCTAGATAACGGAAGAAGGCAAGGAGATGGCGTCCCTCCTAGAGCCTCTGGAAACGAACGGAGCCTTGCCAACACCTTGGTTTCAGCCTTGTAAGAAATTTCGGAATTCTGACTTTCGGGACTTTGTGTTGCCTCTGGGTTTTTGGTAATTTGTTACAGCAGCAATTGTAAATATTATATTTAATCTGACAAACACTTATATTCAGAATATAAAAAGTAGTTTCGCAGCTCAATTATAAGAAAACAAGCTAATTTAAAAATTGCCAAAAGAGTTGAGCAGACCTTACACGAAGGAGACATATGAAAGATATTCAACATCATTAGTCACCAATGAAATATCTAAAATGCCACCACACATCTACTAGGATGGGTACAATTTAAAATGCCGGCGCTAACACGTTTTGAATTGCACGTGGGACAACTGGGATACTTGTAAATTGCTGAGAAACGTATAAGGTATAACTGATTTGGAAAATGTATTAGAAGTTTCTTATAAAGTTAAACATACACTTACCATGTGACCCAACAATTCCACTCTTAGGTATTTACTAAATAAAAATAAAAATAGATGGCATACAAAGGCTGGCACATGAATATTCGTAGAAACTTTATTCATAACAGTCAAAATCTAGGAACAAGTCAAAATGTATATCAGATAGTAAACGGATTTTGAAAAATGTGGTTCATCTGGGCAGAGAAAAAGAACTCAGTGATAAAAGGAGCAAAGTGAGTGAAGGAGGAATCACGACATTAGACTGAGCGAAAGTGGGCACGATAGGGTGCATATCGCAGCATTTCATTCATATGAGATTCTAGAAAGACCAGTGGTTCCTGGGGCCAAGGATAAGGGGGGGAGGAAACTAATGCTAATCTGTCTGAAGAAGCTTTTGGGGGTGATGGAAATGTTCTGTATCTTGAGTGTGTTCGTGGTTACATAGATGCATACATTTGTCTAATCTCATCAAATTGTTCACTTGAAATGGGTCAGTTATATACGTATCATAGTTAATAAAGTTTATTAAAAGAAAAGAAAATCTAAATGGCTACAAGAAAAAAACCCACAAATCTCCCTCTCTCTCTTTCACCTTTCCAATTAGTTCTACTTGACAGTGCTTTAAATTTTTTTTTTTTACATTTATTTATTTTTGAGAGACAGAGTGAGACAGAGCACTAGCAGAGAAGGGGCAGAGAGAGAAGGACACAGAACCCGAAGCAGGCCCCAGGCTCTGGGCAAGTGTTCAGCACAGAGCCCGATGCGGGGCTCGAACTCAGGAACTGTGAGATCATGACCTGAGCCGAAGTCGGACACCCAACCGACTGAGCCACCCAGGCACCCCTATTTGACAGTGTTTTAGAACATTCCAGTCTTCCGCCCACTGTTCTGTGCTCACATATAGGTTGACCCTAAATTTCCTCTTTTGTTTTCATCCAAACTGCAGAATTTGGCAAATGTTCTCTGATTTTGCACCGTGGAGTTACGATCGTATCCTATTTTCAGTATGGATGGTGTTTTCTTCCCCATTTGACTCCTTTGTAATTTTTTTTTTATGTTTATTATTTTTGAGAGAGAGAGAGAGAGAGAGAGAGACCCACAGAGTGCGAGCAGGGGAGGGGCAGAGAGAGAGGAGGACACAGAATCTGAAGCAGGCTCCAGGCTCCGAGCCGTCAGCACAGAGCCTGACACGGGGCTCGAACTCACAGATCGCGAGATCATGACCTGAGCTGAGGTCAGACGCTTAACCCACTGAGCCACCCAGGTGTCCCTTGACTCCTTTTTGAGTCAAAAAGTGGTTTAGTGGTTTGTTCAGGTGGAAGATAAAGCAAATGAGTACCACGTTCCCATTTTCCCAGACAGTCCCAACAAAAATGAAAATTTTCCTCTTAAATCTTAGAATAACAGGTTTTGTTTAATTGTCCCTAACATTTAGCAAGATAATAATTTGATTTCATTGCATTTTATAATACCTTAGGCATTATATATGGATCCAAGCATAGCATGCATTGAAAACAAAATTATTATGTAAAATTATTATGTAAAACGACTGTGCCAAAGGAAGAAGAGATTACCTGAATTTAAATCTACCTTCATGTTCTTATGTGGATTCGGATTTCTCCTGTCATTTAATTCTTGTCTCTTTTCACACCATCGTAGCCACTTGGTGTTGGTCTTGCGCCTTGTCCGCTGTCCATCTGAATGTTGACGAAACTTTCCCGAAAAGGTTCTAAGAGTGTGACCTTTTAAGCACCTGTAAAGCCATATTTCTTGAATTTTAGGTTATTGACAAATATTTTTAAGATCACCCTAACTATCAAATCACCGGGCAATTATTTAGATTAATACATTAAAAAAGAATTTTTGTGTGTTTCTTGGATTCAAATCTACGGGCAGAACACACGGAAGAGTTACGCTGATGTATTAACCCTCTTGAAATAAAATGCTCAGGAAAATAATTCGCCATCTGGTTATCTCCTTCACTAAATTGGCAATGCTGATATTATTTTTAAAATCAGGAGAACAGCGTCACTGACTTATTTCACTCGAGAAGCTTTCAATACTCGAAATCTGGGATAAAATTGAACCCTTTCTTGATAGAAACGTTTACATTATTCACTACATTAACCACAGGCCTGTGAAGCTATAGGATGTCAACCATATGTTGAGGGGGCACGATGATGCCGTCGCGGCAGATTTGGGAAAGTACCTTCATTAAGATGTCCGACTCGTCCAGATGTAAGGTACAATTTTCACCTATTACCAGTTGACAGTCTTCCCGATTGGATTCGTTGGAACATTTTCTCCTGTCTAATTTCACCTGACACAAGATTCCGACAGTCTTAATTTAGGGCCCATTAGAACCACAGCAAGTGTTTCTGTTCCTATCAGCCCTAACAATTTCCCACACCAGCCAAAATGGCTCTTGATGTGTTTACGCAAAGGTGGCTTGGAGTAATGTATCACAGCACAGTGGAAGGGGGAGAGGAATTTGTTCTGAGAGAACATCAGTCAAACTAAATCAGGGGAGATATTATCTTGAAGAGGAGAATTGTCCTTAACTTCTATCGTGCTAAAGAATGATTCGTACACGGTAGCTTCTTTTACAAGTGTATTTCTTTAAAGATCTGGATGCACAACATGTTGTGCTTTGATTATGAGTTTTCAGGATTTGGAATCAAGAAGATTGTGGTTTAGTCTGTGCTCTGCCCATAATGGGTTGCACATTCTTTTTTTTTCTTTTTAATTATTTTAACGTTTATTTATTATTGAGACAGAGAGAGAGAGAGAATGAGGGGGGGGGGGGGGGCAGAGAGAGAGAGGGAGACACAGAATCCGAAGCCGGCTCCAGGCTCTGAGCTGTCAGCACAGAGCCCAATGCGGGGCTCAAACTCACAAACCACAAGATCATGACCTGAGCCAAAATCGGACGTTTAACCGATTGAGCCACCCAGGCGCCCCAGTGGGTGGCACATTCTTGGGAAATTTGTGTCACTCATATAAGTCTCAGTTTCCATATTATTAAAATATAACTTAGTGAAATCTTTTCTAAATGTCCAATAGAGTTTCTTGTGTTTTTTAAGCAAGATGGAAAGTCCTTTAGTAAAAGGTAGAAAACTAATATATAAAAATGAAAGGAATTGTAACAGCTGTATTTTTACTTTCTCAGCACAGGGCATTGATAAGGGCAATTCGATATACATAGTTTAATTATTTTATATTTTTAGCAGTAAAGTACACCTAATATTTTCAAGTTTTTCTTATTGGGGTAAAAGACACACAAGATCTACCCTCGTAGCAAAAATTCAAACGTACAGTATTGTTAACTGCAAGCACTGTGTTGAACAGATCTCTAGAATTTTTTCATCTTGTGCAATGGAAACTCTTTACCCATTGAACACGAATTCCCTATTTCTCCCTCTCCTCCCAGCTCCTGGCAACAGCCATTCTATTTTCTGTTTCTATGAGTTTGACCACTTTAGAGGCCAAACATGGGTGAAATCATACAGCATTTCTCTTTTGGTGATTGTCTTATTTCACTTAACATAATGCCTTCAAGGTTTATCCATGTTGTGGCATATGACAGGATTTCCTCATTTTTTCTTTTGTGGCTCAATACTATTCCGCCACAAGCATATATCACATTTTCTTTATCCATTCATCCATCAATGGACATTTAGGTTTTTTCCACCTCTTGACTGCAGAGAGAGGTGAACACCGGAGTGCAAATTGCTCTTCAAGATCAAACTTTTATTTCTTTGGAGTGTATACCCAGAAATGGAATTGCTGGATCACATGGTAGTTCTGTTTTAATTTTTTTGAGGAACGTCCATACTGTTTTCTAAACTATCTATACCATTTCATATTCCCACTAACAGCATATAAGTGTTCCCATTTCTTCATATCCACACTAAAACTTGTTATCTCTTGTCTTTTTCATAATAGGCATCTTAAAAGGTTTGAGGTGATGGGTGACCGGGTGGCTCAGTCGGTTAAGCATCTGGCTCTGGCTCAGATCACGATCTCACGGTTTGTGATTTGGAGTCCCTCATGGGGTGGGCTCGAACTCACGAACTGTGAGATCATGACCTGAGCTGGCACTTAGCCAACTGAGCCCCGCATCAGGCAGAAAGCTGTCAGTGCAGAGCTTGCTTGAGATCCTCTGTCTCCCTCTCTCTCTGCCTCTCTCTCTGTGAAATAAATAAAAATTTAAAAATAAAATAAAATAAAATAGGTAAATGAGTTGATTAAACATTTGTCCAGAGAAGACATATGAATGGCTCACAAGTATATGAAAAGATGCTCAACATCACCAATCATCAGGGACATGCAAATCAAAAATTTGCTATTAAATTGTAGGAGTTTTAAAAATACATATTAGGACATGAATTCCCTTTTCAGATATGTGGTTTACGGATATTTCCCCTCATTTCATAGGTTGCCCTTTCACATTGTTGATTGTTTTCTTTGCCGTGCAGAAGCTTTTTAGTTTGATGTCGTCCCATTTGTCTATTGTTGCTTTTATTGCCCTTGCTTTTGGTATCACAGCCAAGAAATCACTACCAGACCAATATTATGAAGATTTTCCTCTATGATTTCTTCTGGGAGTTTTATATTTTCAGGTCTCTAATCCATTTTGAGTTCATTTTCGTGTACAGTATAAGAAACATGTTTAATTTTATTCTTTTGCATGTGGGTATCCAGTTTTCCCAACATCATTTGTTTTTGTCATTGTGTAGCCTTGGCATCCTTGTCAAAGATAATTTGACCATACATGCGTAAGTTTTCTTCATTCTCTATTCTGTTTAATTGTTTTATATGTCTGTTTTTATGTCAGTATCATAATGTTTTGAGTACTGTAGCTTTGTAATATATTTTAAAACCAGGAAGTATGAAGCCCCCAGCTTTTTCTTATTCAATGTTGGTTTTGGTATATTCAGAGTCCTCTGTACTTCCATATAATTTGTAGAATTATTTTTCTATTTCTGTAAAAATTTCTATTGTGAATTGGATAAAAATTGCATTGACTCTATAGATTACTTTAGATGGTATGGACATTTTATTTTATTTTTATTTTATTAGTTTTTTTTAATGTTTATTTTTATTCTTGAGAGACAGAGAGAGAGAGAGAGAGAGAGTGAGAGAGACAGCAGAGCATGAACAGGGGAAGGGCAGAGAGAGAGGGAGACACAGAATCTGAAGCAGGCTCCAGGCTCCGAGCTGTCAGCACAGAGCCCGACATGGGGCTCAAACCCACGAACTGCAAGATCATGACCTGAGTCGAAGTCAGACGCTCAACCCACTGAGCCACCCAGGAACCCTGGGCCATTTTAAAAATATAAAGTACAGGGGCGCCTGGGTGGCTCAGTTGGTTGGGCGGCCGACTTCGGCTCGGGTCATGATCTCGCGGTCCATGAGTTCAAGCCCCGCGTCGGGCTCTGTGCTGACAGCTCAGAGCCTGAAGCCTGTTTCGGGTTCTGTGTCTCCCTCTCTCTGACCCTCCCCCGTTCACGCTCTGTCTCTCTCTGTCTCAAAAATAAATAAACGTTAAAAAAAAAGAAAAAAATTAAAAAAAACATATAAAGTATTCCAATCCATGAACATAGGATATCTTTCATTTATTTGTATTGTATTTAATTTCTTTCAGTAATGTTGTAGTTTCAGTGCACAAGTCCTTCATCTCCACTGTTGAACTCAGACCTGAGCATTTTATTCATTTTCTTTTGTAAATGGGACTGCTCTCTTCATTTCCTTGTTAGATTATTAGTTATTTTGTGTATACTATTACAGCTGATTTCTGCAGGTTGATTTTGTATTCTGTAACTTTACAATTTTTTTTGTTTTTGTTTTTAGTTCTAACCTTTTATTTTCTTGCTGAAATCTTTAGGGTTTTCTGCATATAAGATCATGCCATCTGCAAACAGATTTTTTTTTTTTTTTTTACTTACTTGAACCATCTTTGCATCCCAGAGATAATTCCCATCAGTCATGGTGTATGATTCATTTAATGGGCTGTTGAATTTGGTTTGCCAATATTTTGCGGGAATTTTTGCATTTACATTGAGGGATATTTGCCTGTAGTTTTCTTTTCTTGTTTTCCTTTGCTATCTCTGCTATCAAATTAAAGCTTGCCTCATAAAATGAATTTGGAAGTATTCCCTTCTCTTCAATTTTTTTGGAAGAGTTTGACAAGGACTAGTGTTAATTCTTCCTCAAATGTTTGACTGTATTCACCAGTGAAGCGATCTGGTCCTGAGCTTTTCCTCATTGAGAGATTTTTTTATTATTAATTAAATCTCTTTATTAGTTACAGGTCTATTTACATTTTTATTTCTAATGATTCAGTCTTGGTAGATTGTAGCTTTCCAGAAACTTGTCCATTTCTTCTAGGTTATCCAGTTCATTGGCATGTAATTGCCAATTAGTAGTCTATTAGTCTACTGTAATCTTTGAATTTCTGTGGTATCAGTTGTAATGTCTTCTCTTTAATTTCTGATTTTTTTAGTCTACCCTCTTTTTTCCTAAGGTCTGTCAAATTTGTTGATCTTTGCAGAAAGCCAACTCTTCATTTATTATTGTTTTTTTCTATTGTTTTTCTGTTTTTATTTCACTTATTTCTGCTCTAAGTTATGCCCTTTTTTGCCAACTTTGGCCTTCTTTTGTTGCTGTTCTTACTTCTTTGGGATATATAGTTGGGCTATTCAGTTGAGATCTTATTTTTTGAATGTGTACTTTATTGCTGTAAACTTCCCTCTTCCTATAATTTTTGATGCATCCTGTAGTTTTAGTGCACTTTGTTTTTATTTTCATGTGTCTCAAGATGTTTTCTAATTTCTCTTTTGGTTTATTCTTTGATTCATTGTTCAAGAAGGTATTATTTAATTTCCACATGTCTGTGAATTTTCCAGCTTTCTTTCAGCCAGTGATTTCTAGTTTCATTGTAGTCAGAAAGGATATTCAGTATGATTTTAACTTTCTTAAATTTGTTAGACTTGATTTGAGGCCTATTTGGTCGAGTTTGGAGAATGCACCGTGTGCATTTGAGAGGAGTGTACATTTTAGTATAGTTGGGTAGAATGTCCTGGTATTTCTACCGGGTATAGATTTCTACCAGGTATAGATTCCTTTGGTCTATAGTGTTTAGTCTTCTGTTTTCTTATTGATATTCTGTCTGGATCTTGTATCTATTATTGAAAATGGGGTATTCAACTTTCCCACTATTATGGTGTTGCTGTCTCTTCCTTCAGTTCTGTCAAAGTCTGCTTCATGTGTGTGTGCTCTGATGTTAGGTCAGTATATAATTGTTTTATCTTCTTAATGTACTGACCTTTTGGCCATTTTATATTCTCCTTCTTTGTGTCCTGTGACAGTTTTTAACTTAAATTCTATTTTGTCTGGGATAAGTATGGACACCCCTATTTTCTTTTGATTAACATTTGCATGGAATATAATTGTCTTTAAAAAAACATTTTTTTAATCTTTATTTATTTTTGAGAGAGAGACAGAGTGTGAGCAGGGGTGGAGCAGAGAGAGGGGGAGACACAGAATCCAAAGCAGGCTCCAGGTCCCGAGCTGTCAGCACACAGTACAGAGTCCAAGCCCGACGCAGGGCTTGAACTCACAAACCGTGAGATCATGACCTGAGCCAAAGTCAGATGCTCAGCTGACTGAGCCACCAGGTGTCCCATGGAATATAATTTTCTATCCTTTCACTGTTAAGCTGGGTGTGTCCTTGAATCTAAAATCTGTCTTTTACAGCTAGCTTATAGTTGGATCATTTTTTTAATCCATTCATCTACTCTTCTGATTTGGGAGTTTAATCTATTTACATTTAGAGTAATAACTGATAGGAAGGACTTACTATTACCATTTTCTTCATTGCTTTTTTTCTATCTTATAGCTTTTTTGTCCATCCTTTCCCCTCCTCCTGTCTTCCCGTGTGATTCTTTGATTTTTTTCGTAGTGACATGCTTTGATTACTTATTATTTCCTTTATTTGTATCTTCTACAGATATTTTCTTTGTGGTTACCTGGGGCCTTATGTATCTTGCACATATAACAATCTAGTCGAAGCTGATGACAACTTAACTTCAACCATGTACAAATAGTCCACACGTCGCTTCTCCTTCTCTCCACACTTTGTAACTGATGTCACAAATTACATCTTTTTGTTTTGCATATCCATTAGAATATTTTTATAGTTAAAGTTATTTTTTATACTTTTATCTTTTAACTTACATACCAGAATAAAAAAAAAAAAGGATGCATGCACCACCGTTACAGTATTTTGGTGCTCTATATTTGTCTATATATTTACCTTTAACTCCTTTTGTCATTTCTTGTAAGGCAGGTCTACTGGTGATGAGCTTTCTTAGCCTTTCTTTTTTTTTTTTCCCCCCAATCTGGGAAAACCTTTAATTATCCTTCATTTTGAAGGACATTATAGTATTGCTCAGCTCCAGAATCTCTGTTTGTTTCTTTTTTTATATTTTCTATCTCTTTGTTGATCTTTTTGTTTTATTAATGTATTATTTTCTTGAGCTCACAGAGTGCCTTTATGACAATTCTTTTGAGTTCTTTAGGTAATTTATATATCTCGCATTCTTTAGGATTAATTTCTGGAGTTTTATTTTGTTCTTTTTATGGGGGCTCCTTTCTTTGTTTCTTTATTGTTTTATAACTCGGTGTTGGAATATGCCCATTTGTAAAACCATCCAGCTCTCCCAGTCCTTAGGGATTGATTGCATACAGAGGAAGATGCTCATTAAACAGCCCCACTAGAGATTTTAGGGGCACCTAAAAACTTTTGGGGGAAGATGTGACTTCTCTAGGCCTGTACGAGGAATTTATCAAGTAGAGAGGCACAGCCAGTTTCTTCCTCAGGAGCCTATGATCTCTAGCTCTACCTGGTGTCTCTGGGTGACCCTGAAAGTTTCTGGTTCTACAGCAGTAAGGCCTAATTCTCTCTTGTTCTCACCAGCTGCCA
Source organism: Panthera uncia (assembly GCF_023721935.1). NCBI lineage: Eukaryota > Metazoa > Chordata > Mammalia > Carnivora > Felidae > Panthera > Panthera uncia. Next base: position 3,630,500 of record NW_026057576.1, on the reverse strand, counting down.
GGCATCGAATGTGTGCTGACTTCCCATCAGTGCCCTAAGACAGGCAAACAGGTGCCAGTCCTTCAGGCAGCCATCAGAAAAACTGGAACACTGAACACACGTCCCACTTCTCGTCCCCCTTCCTGGGGGAGAAGATTTGAGTCGTGCCTCTTTTCCCACTCACGCCAAGCCGTGCCAGCTACAGCCAGCCACTCCGCATCCTTCTTTGTTTACAGCGGCCCCTCGTAGGCATACAAACTGAGCTAGATCCATCGGGGCTCCGAATGAAATAAGACAAATTAGACCCTCGGGTAGCCCTCTGGAGAACCAGAATGTTGGGTGCATGAATGCCCTACTCTTCTCCTGCTCCCCGAGGGAGAAGTAGCTAGTAGGGTTGTCCTCTCCCAGTGCTGTCCTCCGCTAGCTTGGGAGAGGAGCTGAAACAGGAAAAGGGAAATTGATCTTCTGATGCATTTCAGTGCAGCTCTTCTCAGCTTTGGGCTCCCTTGGTTTACTGCAACCGCTTACCTGGATTTGGGGATTATCTAAATGCCAACAGTTGGGTCCACATGTCTAGTTAAATCATTGTTTTTGTGGGGAAACCAGGGCTGGGACTTCCTATTCCATCGTGATGACCCCAATGTCTATTGTTAAGTTATTTCATTGCTAGGAAATTCTTCTATTAGTGTCATAAACTGTTATACCTCTCACCTGTGTTAGTAGAGTAGCTGTCCATGATTCGAACCGACCCAAATCAGGCTTCTATGAATATGACCTGTCTCTACCCATCTTTTGTTCTCAGGAGCTTCCATTTTTTAATACGATCACAATTGGTTGAGCCAGATGTGGCTCTCACTCCAAAATGCATCACTGAGCCAATTTCCTGGCCAACTTTCCTACTTGAGACCGGAGACGGTGTGAAGGAAATGTCTCTCAGGTGACTGAGGTCCTAAGACAAAACTTTGTAGTTATTAGAGTTTGTGTTTTCATCATGTGTAAAAAACCATCCTCAAGGAAGAAACAATGAAGTCAATCCACTGAGGGAAGCAGACATGAGGGACACAAACACAGTTTTTTTGTTTGTTTGTTTGTTTTTGAGAGAGAGAGAGTGCGAGTAGGGGAGGTGCAGAGAGAGAAGGGGACAGAGGATCCAAAGTAGGCTCCGCACTGACAGTGGAGAGCCTGATGTGGGGCTTGAACTCATGAACTGTGACATCATGACCTGAGCTGAAGTACAATGTTTAACCGACTGAGTCACCCAGGTACCTCCAAACCCAGTCTTAATGGTGCTTGGTGCCCCTTGAGCTATTTATCTGTGCCCCATATGCATTTTTACTCCTGGCGTTCAAGAAAAGTTTCATAGTCAAATTAGTTAAATCCGGGCTTTTACTTGCATCCCAAAGAGGCTTAACTAATGCAGTTTTCATTGAACTTAAAAAATATCCCATACCCCAATAGCAACTTGAACCTCATGTTTTTAACTATTATATTGCATTGTTATGTGGTCTTCATCTACATTGTTTATTTTCTTCTCTTCTTAAAAGAAGTACAGTCGAATAAAACATTTAATGCTTTTATTTGTTTGTTTGTGTCTACTCTAATCCACTGTAAACATTAAACCATTCTAACTATTCTATAACATGCCATCAAAAGGTTGCCTGGGGTTGTGTTGTTAAAATAGCTATTTGATAGGACTGTACAAACACAGCAAAGAAACAGTCTATGGCATTGTGTCTATAATTCCACACCCTTCATGTTCTTCTGTCTTCCTCTCAGCCTGTATTTTTGCCAGATAAATATCAATGTTTACAAGGATCGTGCCTACAATCCTTTCTTTTCCTCCTTAGTAATTTTCTCTATGAAAAAGTTAACAGATCATTCTAAAACTGTTCTTGATGGGTAAGCTGTCCTTACTGAAGATGCATTAGTCTAACTATGGCTCCGAAAGTAACCATAATAACTTTTAATCTTTATCATTTTGTCTCTTTGATGGTTCCCAAATGGTTCTAGAATATGTGAGACAACACATCTATTATGGTGGAATAATGGTGGCCCTAATAGTGCTGAGGCAAGGGCTCTTTGGCTGTGTCACTTTCTTATGAGAACATTAGTCGAGTCTATTTGGGTCCGGAAAAATGAGACAACATTTCAGCTTGAGGAAGTGACATGTTGTTGTTGCCAGACAGGCAGTTTATTATTCTTCTCTGAGCAGAATACCCAAAAGATGCTTTTATTTGTATTTCCAGATGTCTAATCATATCATCATAATGATGGACTATTTTAGAATACAATTACATAGGCAGCATCCTCAAGAATAAATAAAATGATAAGCTCCAGTGAATTATCAGAGTTTATGGGAAAAAAGTTTTTAAAGATACAAAGCAATCTATTTCCAACTTCTTATGAGAAACTGCTCTAAACTTGGGGAAATCATAGTCATTTTTAGAGTTTGCAGGGACATTGAGATCACTTGATCATAAGCCTACACAGAGATAGTTTAGAAAGGAAATTACAAGTACACAGCAGGGGGACCTAATATCCTCCAGAAGTTCAGGGAAGGCATTTTGGAGAAATAAACTGTAACCTGAGTCCTGCAGGATAAGAGAGGAGCAGGGGTGAGAGCAGATGGCTGAGGTTTCCTGGGCAAGGTGAATATTCTGGCAGGTGCGAGAGAAGGCGTTTGTTCGAGAAACAGAAAGACGTCAGGGTGGGCTAATCCTCCACAACTGTGTAGCCCTGGGGAAATTATTTAGCTTCAGTAAGCCTCAGGGCCTTCCATTTACAAATTAGCATAATGACAGCAGTGCCTGGCTGGCTCAGTCCTTAAAGCAAGTGACTCCTGATCGCTGAGCTCAGTTTGTGAATTTGAGCCCCACCATGAGCATGGAGCCTACTTTTAAAAACAAAAGACACCTTAAGAAAATTTAAGATACTAATAGTGCCTATATCCTGAAACTGTCGGGATTAATTGGAATTCTATTCGAAAGGTTTTCATCCCAGGGCCTTGCACGTACGGTTTCACTGAAGAGTAGCTTTGATGTGAAGAAATTGAAAGTTTTGTTTTTGTTTTTAACGTTTTATTTATTTTTGAGACAGAGAGAGACAGAGCATGAATGGGGGAGGGTCAGAGAGAGGGAGACACAGAATCCGAAACAGGCTCCAGGCTCTGAGCTGTCAGCACAGAGCCCGACACGGGGCTCGAACTCACGGACAGTGAGATCATGACCTGAGCTGAAGTCAGATGCTTAACCGACTGAGCCACCCAGGCGCCCCGAAATTGAAAGATTTTAAGTGAAGAATGAAATGATCAGAGTTTCAAAATCAGTCATTCTTCAGGATAGAAATGGATTTCTAGAGAACAGATTAAAAGTGACGAGATCAATTAGAATAACCTCAGAGCGATCCAGGTGAGAGGTGGTGATGGTGTGGGCCAAGGTAAGAACAACAGGGATAGAGAAGTGGATTAATGAAATCTGAGATATTAGATGTTAGTGCAACATAGGTGGAGTTTGGGGGTAAAGAGAGAGAGCAGTACGGGGTATCTCCCAGTCTTCTAGTTTCCTATGATTGCATGAGAAATGAACATAAATGGCAACTTGAAATAACATCTATGTATTATGTCACAGTTTCTGAATCAGGAGTCGTCAGAGCTTAGCTGGGTCCTCTGCTCAGAGTCTCCCAAGGCTGAGATCAAGTTGGCAGTTGGGGGGCACCTGGGTGGCTCTGTCGGTTGAGCGTCAGACTTCTGCTCGGGTCACGATCTTGCGGTTCTTGAGTTGGAGCCCCATGTCGAGCTTACAGTTGTCAGCACGGAGCCCGCTTGGGATCCTCTGTCTCCCCTCTCTGTCTCTCCCCTGCTTGCACTCTCTCAACAGTTAAACAAACAAACCAACACACAAAAGATGGCGGCTGTGACTGCCGTCTCCTTTAAAGGCTCTAACTGAAAAAGACTTCCCTTCCAAACCCTTTGGAACCTGTCTCTGGTGAGCCGATACTACAGTTCCCTAACTCCATTCATTTAATGTTGGCCGCACCTTTATCATGATCTGCACCATCCGTGGTGCTGCCTCCATGAACTTTGAACTCCAGCCAGCCTCTCAAAGGTGTTCTGTGCTTCAGCGTGCTAACACAAACCTGTCTCGGAGTATCAAGGAAACTGTAATTGATAATCGCATTTTCTTGCCACTTAAATCTACTATTGGGAGTTTTAGAGTCTGCCCCTGGAACAACACATCCTCCAACTATGTCTCCTTTTGAACACTTTAGGCAATTATCACTCCATTTCTGGAATGTGATCTCTTTGTGGTTGGTAACACCCCTGCTTTCCACACACTGCCGTGAGTGGGAAGGATGGTCAAGGGACCCCTGGGCGGAGTGAAAAGAGGAGTAGATTCGCCTATGGGAAGAATGTTTGTTCCTCGTCTGGGCAAGCCTGAAGAGCAACCTGGGAAAGTGTGATGTCAGGACGCTAGTTGCATTTTATTCAAAATCAACTGCGAATATTTATTCATAATACTGAAACACCGTGCGTGTGTAAGCCCGTTGTGCTTACTAAAATCAAAGCTCACACGTTGCATTTTATACATAAAAAAAGAAAGGAGGAAAATGAATAAGTTAAATGAAGCGTCTTTAAAAGTGACAAAAAATATAATTGTAGAATTCTGCAGTGGCATTTTAGAATTTTTCTCCTCGAGCGAAGAATGTTCTGTTGGAACTCTTGTTCTAATTGGATAAATTGCGTTCCTTGCTGGAATGGAAGGAAGTGGCGACAACCCTAAGCATGACCTCATGAGCCCTCAAATTATAGATGCCAGAGCCCCTCCCTGAAAGGAGTCTGCATGTATGGATTTCCTTGCAGTGCACGCCAACCAGAAAAACTCAGTATTGTTACCTAAGCGAGAAGCAATGTCATAGGTTTAACTCGCTCAGATTTTGGAGTTCTTTATGGCAGCTAGTATTAAGTGAACCTAAACGGAAGTGGGTACCTTCTGGAAATTATCACGAGGGTCATAGCCCACGTCCGTGTAAAGGACACAGTTGACATGATGGCACCGGAGCCGGTGATGTTCACACCGTTGCCCTGGATGCTGTCCACCCGTCCCTGGTCACAGATGGTGGGGGATCTTTGTTTGAGCTTATGTTGGAGGTGACAATCATGGCCATGGGCATGGTGCTTGTCTTGTGTGTCTCACAGGATGGTTGAGACATACCCTCTGTGTCCAGAAAGGAGCTGGCAGTGAAACACTGGCCTGGGGGTGACAATAAGTCGTGCTGCCACCTTCACTGGACTTGAGGGTCCTGTGGGAGAGGAGAGTATCAGGGAGCAGGGCACCAGGGCCGACTGATATGGTGGTACCAATGGAAGTGGTCTGGTGCATCTCACAGGGGTGGTGGGCAGGAAGCTAGCTGCTACCTACCCTTAGGCTTGCCCACAACCCCCAGTGGTGAGGGGGGTGTAGGTGGTGCCTGTCTCATGGGTCTCACAGGGTGGGTTGTAGCCCACCGGCATCTCAGTACCAGGCTACGTGACACCATCCCGGGCTACATGTTACCCTGCACCAAGTCAGCCGTGGTGACCTGCCATGGGCTGTTGTGTTGTAGGTGAGGCTAGATCGGACACAGGAAGGTCATGCACAGGCTGGACTTGACCTCCCTGGGCACTGTGATTGGAGGCACCTGGGTAGGCTGGGAGATAGGCTGCATGGTGATGGTGGGAATGGTGCGCCCACCAAGCCTCATCACCGTGGTCTGTGCAACCAGCACGGTGACAGCAGTGGGGGCTGATCCCCTGGCTTGAAGGGATGGCAATGGTGCCCAAGGTAGTGATGGGCCAGGGAGGCTCTGGTGCGGTGGCCCGCAGCTCTGCAAGGCTGGTGGGAATGCTGCCTGTCCCTCTGCCGAGGGTTGTGACATCTGGGACGCTTTTTGTGATCAACACGGTGACGGCTGGCTTGATGGTGGAGACAGTGACAGTCGTGACCAGGTGATCATCCCTCAACGGGCACGGAGCAGAGGATAGTGCCTGCCTGGCTGTCCAGGGACCCTCTTTAGCACCACCTGGGTCACTCCGTGCTTCTCATGGCCAGGGCATTTTGAACAGCAGCAGTGATTTCGGTGGGTGCTCCTGTTCCTGAAGTCATCACCTTGATGATGATGGTGGTGAAAAGGGACTTGATGTCAAGACTGCTGGTCCCGCCTGTGGCTGGTATGGGGATGGTCTCGATGATGGTGTTGTGTTGGGCTTGGCCTGCCGGGATGGCCAGGATGATGGGCTTAGTCCCAGCCCCACTGGCTCGCATGCCACTGATGATGGTGGTGGGCTTGCCATCTGCCGAGGTCCCCAGCTTCAGGACGGTCCCAGCTGACGGGGACCCTTTGATCCGGACTACCAACGTCACTTTGCCCAGATTGCAAGTCAGAGCGCCGCCTCCCGGGATAGAGATGGGGCTTTTCACCAGGGCGGTGGCGTTGATGACCCCACCCACCAGCGTGGTCGCTACCTGGCTTTGCCGGGCCATTATCATAGTCCCTCATGTGTGCACCTAAATGACAGGACGGGTGGACATGTGGACAGCAGAAGAGATGGACATCCTCACCTGGGCAGCTGCAGGTGTTTGAGTGGCTGGGTTGCTCACCATGACTGGTGAAGAGGCCACTTCAGTAGCCCAGAGAGTGGCGGGGCCAGGTGCCAGGTGTCAGAGCCATGGTTTTGATGATGGTGATGCTTGTGGGGACACTTGGCACTGTGAGTGCCAAGGAAGGAAGGCTTGCTGGCGGCAGCTGTGGTCGCTGGCCATTTGTGCCACCATCTCTCTCATTTTGGGGCTGCTGCTGATCACTGTTTCCTGGGCACTCTGTAGTGAAAACTGCTTTTTTTAAAAATATGAAATTGATTGTCAAATTGGTTTCCATACAACACCCAGTGCTCATCCCAACATGTGCCCTCCTCCGTACCCATCACCCACTTTCCCCTCCCTTCCACCCCCCATCAACCCTCAGTTTATTCTGTTTTTAAGAGTCTCTTATGGTTTGGCTCTCTCCCTCTCTAAATTTTTTTTCCTTCCCCTCCCCCCTGGTCTTCTGTTAAGTTTCTCAGGATGCGCATAAGACTGAAAACATATGGTATCTGTCTTTCTCTGTATGACGAATTTCAGCATCCTTTCTTAATGAAAACCCTCGAGAAAGTCGGGATAGAAGGAACATACTTAAACATCATAAAAGCCATTTACGAAAAGCCTACAGCTAATATCATCCTCAATGGGGAAAAACTGAGAGCTTTCTCCCTGAGATCAGGAGCACGACAGGGATGTTCACTCTCACTGCTGTTGTTTAACATAGTGTTGGAAGTGCTAACATCAGCAATCAGACAACAAAAGGAAATCAAAAGCATCAAAATTGGCAAAGATGAAGTCAAGCTTTCACTTTTTGCAGATGACATGATATTATACATGGAAAACCCTATAGACCCCACCAAGAGTCTGCTAGAACTGATACATGAATTCAGCAAAGTCGCAGGATACAAAATCAATGTACAGAAATCAGTTGCATTCTTATACACTAATAATGAAGCAACAGAAAGACAAATAAAGAAACTGATCCCATTCACAATTGCATCAAGAAGCATATAATACCTAGGAATAAACCCAACCAAAGATGTAAAAGATCTCTATGCTAAAAACTATAGAAAGCTTATGAAGGAAACTGAAGAAGACACAAAGAAACGGAAAAACATTCCGTGCTCATGGATTGAAAGAATAAATATTGTTAAAATGTCAATACTACCCAAAGCAGTCTACACATTCAATGCAATCCCAATCAAAATTGCACCAGCATTTTTCTTAAAGCTAGAACAAGCAATCCTAAAATTTGAATGGTACCACAAAAGACCCCAAATAGCCAAAGTAATATTGAAGAAGAAAACCAAAGCAGGAGGCATCACAATCCCAGACTTTAGCTTCTACTACAAAGCTGTAATCATCAAGACAGCATGGTATTGGCACAAAAACAGACACATAGACCAATGGAATAGAATAGAGACTCCAGAATTGGACCCACAAAAGTATGGCCAACTAATCTTTGACAAAGCAGGAAAGAATATCCAATGGAAAAAAGACAGTCTCTTTAACAAATGGTGCTGAGAGAACTGGACAGCAACATGCAGAAGGTTGAAACTAGACCACTTTCTCATACCATTCACAAAAACAAACTCAAAATGGATAAAGGGACCTGAATGTGAGACAGGAAACCATCAAAACCCTAGAGGAGAAAGCAGGAAAAAACCTCTCTGACTTCAGCCGCAGTAATTTCTTACTGGACACATCTCCAAAGGCAAGGGAATTAAAAGCAAAAATGAGCTATTGGGACCTCATGAAGATAAAAAGCTTCTGCACTGCAAAGGAAACAATCAACAAAACTAAAAGGCAACAGACGGAATGGGAAATGATATTTGCAAATGACATATCGGGCAAAGGGCTAGTACCCAAAATCTATAAAGAACTCACCAAACTCCACACCCGAAAGGCAAATAATCCAGTGAAGAAATGGGCAGAAAACATGAATAGACACTTCTCTAAAGAAGACATCTGGATGACCAACAGGCGCATGAAACGATGCTCAACGTCACTCATCATCAGGGAAATACAAATGAAAACCACACTGAGATACCATCTCACGCCGGTCAGAGTGGCTAAAATGAACAACTCAGGAGACTATAGATGCTGGCGAGGATGTGGAGGAACGGGAACCCTCTTGCACTGTTGGTGGGAATGCAAACTGGTGCAGCCGCTCTGGAAAACAATGTGGAGGTTCTTCAAAAAATTGAAAATACAACTACCCTATGACCCAGCAATAGCACTGCTAGGAATTGACCCAGGGGATACAGGAGTGCTGATGCATAGGGGCACGTGTACCCCAATGTTTATAGCAGCACTTTCAACAATAGCCAAATTATGGAAAGAGCCTAAATGTCCATCAACTGACAAATGGATAAAGAAGATGTGGCTTATATATACAATGGAATACTATTTGGCAGTGAGAAAGAATGAAATATGGCCTTTTGTAGCGATGTGGATGGAAATGGAGAGTGTTATGCTAAGTGAAAACTGCTTTTAATAAAGGGATGAGCAACTTCTACATTGTTAGATTGAGTGATTAGATGCGATTAGAGATTATTTCTTGTCTTCCAATAGATACACATAGACTTTCCCAGTTCTGTTTGTCAAGAAGGCCACATGCAGGGCTTTACAGAACCATCTGTGTCATAAATCAAGTGTCTGTGTGTGGGTTTATCTGGGGTCTCTCACTTCTGTCTCATTGGTCTGCCTATCTCTGCACCCAGTGCCAGACTCCTTATTTACCATAGTTTAAAAATAAATCTTGATGTCTGTTAGGGCACATCCCTTTTCTTCTCTTTTGGCTACTCTCGGTCCTTCACATTCCCACATAAGTTTTTGAACCAGCTGCCAATTTCATAAAAGAACCTAAAGGGATTTTGAACGATAGTTCATTGAATCTATAAATCAATATGGAGAGAATTCACATCTTTACAATATTGTCTCTTCCAATTTATGACCATGATATATCTTTTATTCTTCTACATCAGTTTTTTCTCTTGATGTTTTATAATTTTCTGTGTAGAAGCTTTCCACATTCAATTAGATTTATTTCACATTATTTAAAATATTTTTTAACATTTATTTATTTTTGAGAGACAGAGAGAGACAGAGCATGAGCAGGGAAGGGGCACAGAGAGAGGGAGACACAGAATCGGAAGCAGGCTCCAGGCTCTGAGCTGTCAGCACAGAGCCTGACGTGGGGCTTGAACCCATGAACTGTGAGATGATGACCTGAGCCGAAATCGGATGCTTAACCCACTGAGCCACCCAGGCGCCCCTATTTCAAATTATTTTTAAAAGTTAAAAAAAATTGTTTTGGATATTTAGAAAAAAATTAGTTTTTAATATTGGTCTTACATAAAATAAACTTACTGAACTCATATATTCCTCTTAGTAACTATTTATGGATAGTTTTGGATTTTGTGTGCATAATCATATTACCTACATAAGATGATTATATTCGTGCATTTCTTTTTTTTAAGTCTTTTCATTTATTTTGAGAGAGGAAGGGGGATGGTGCAGAGAGAGAGGGAGAGGATCCCAAGCAGGCTCTGAGCTATCAGTGTAGAGCCTGACATGGGGCTGGATCCCATGAACTGCAAGATCATGACCTGAACTGAAATCAAGAGTCAGATGCTTAACTGACTGAGCCACCCAGGCACACTCCTGCATTTCCAATCACTGTATCTGATTTCTTTTTCTTGCTTTACTGCATTGGCTAAGATCTCCAATACAATGGTGAATGGAAGGGGAGATAATGGGCATCCCAGTTTGTTTCCCAACCTCAAATAGAAGTATAAAGCATTCCACCATTGCGTATAACGTTTTCATAGTTATGTTCTTTCAGATGAAAGAAACTTCCTTCTATTTCTAGTTGCTAAGAGCTTTTAACAATCAATGTTGAATTTTTTTCAAATGTTTTTCTGCATAGACTGAGATCCTATGAATTTTATCCTTTATCTTATTCTATTTTATTCCACTTAATTTTCTTCTTTATAAAGTGCATTATTTGATTTTTTTTCCCCCAAGGAGAAGCCAACTTTGTGTTTCTAAAGTAAGTTCAGCTTGGTCACTCATATTACCCTTTATGTATAAATGGGTTCGGTTTGCAGATACTTTAAGAGTTTGGCATGTATGTTCATATAGGAGATCAGCCTAGTTTTTAACATTATAGTGTCCTGTTCCACTTTTGCAGCCAAGGTTTTGCAGCTTTCATAAAACGAGCTAGAATGGGTATGTTCCCTGCCTAGCCTCTGAAAGGATCTGTACAGAATTGGCCCTAATGTCTCCCTAAATGTACATCATTGCTGGAGCGTTCTGGACTGCTCTGACATCAATGGGCACTCTACCCCGGCATAGTTGGAAGATCAAAGATTTCAGTAAAGGGGCCTTGTTTACAGGAAATGGAACCCACTCTTGCTGCACCTGTGCCACTAGAAAACGGATCCTTGGCTAATTGAATTATATTGTTGTCTTCCTCTTAAAAGAAGCGTAAATTTATTGGATGCTTACTTTAAGTCAGGCCCTCTAAGAATTTTACCTCTACTATCTCACTGAATCCCTTAAGAAAACTAAAAGAGCCTGTGGTTTGCTGATGAGGAGGCCGAGGCACAGAGAGGCCAGAAAACTCCACGCAGGACAGAGCTGGGGAGCGGTGGAGGCAGGTTTCCTGGAATCAGAGCCTACACCCCTCATCGCTGGCTGATGCACCTTGCTTTGGCTTAGACTGTTGCTTTTTTTCTTCTCTATTGAATTGACTCCTCCGCTCACTTATTTCCCATTTTTCTAAATACTGTATCTAACACATGCCTTCCCAGTCAAATTTGCCTTGATTAATGCTTTGCCCAAATTCTGTGTTTCAATGTATGGTATTTTATTTCCACTCACTGCTGAATAGTTGTTAATTTTAATTTTGAGTTTTCCTCTGTCTTGAGTTATTTAGAAGAATGGTTTGACATTTTTTTTCCATGGAAAGTCTCTTTGGGGCTAGCCTTTGGTTGTGTACTGCCTGGTTTTGTAACATTGTAATCAGAACTTGGCTGTGTAATTTCTGCCTTGAGCACTTTTTCCTTTAGAATTTTTTAGTAACCTAACATCTGGCTAATCATTGCAAGTGTCCTGTGGTGTTTGAAAAGAATGTATTTTCTATTTGTTTGTTACACGACTCTCTCTACATATCTATCGCAGCAAGCTGAATATTCGTGATATTCGAATTCTTAATACTGTCATTTTTTCCCCCAGGTTATTTGCCATTTTCTGAGAGGGATTTTTCCTTCTCCCTCCTCGGGTCTAGTTTGCCAGCCTCTCTTTGTATGTTTAAAAATATTTGCTGTCTATATTTCAATGCTATGTTTAGTCCTTAATGTTTTTTTGACGTCGTGATGAAGTGTGCCTTTTATCAATATGAAACACTTGTCCTCTTCACGCTCAATATGTGACCTTTCTTCAATTTTGTCAAATATTCATTTTTGGGAAAGCCTGTCTGTTGACTGCTCCTCTCAGCCTGGATTTTCAGTGGGGCTTTATCTCACAGAGGTCTCCCAGACCTGTTAGGACATAAATCCTTTTCTAAAACCTTTCTCAGGCTCCTGCGGGGAAAGCAGGGGCATAGATCTGCAATCCCTCAAGCGTTGTGTTTTCTTTCCCTTTTTTTCTCTTTGTTTTTTCCACCCTGCCTATATTATGTTTTGCTAGGTATTAACTTCCAAATGTGGACAGGTCTATTCAGGCGAAGTCTGCACGGCTACATTCCACGGGCCCTTGGGCGACTTACCGGAACCTTCTCTTTCCTTCTGTTTCTTGTTGGCACCTCCTGGTGCACAGCCCCGGTTTTCTTCTCTTACCTCAAAGGAGTAATAATGGGAATTATTTGACTAGAAAGGGATAATAATAGAAATGATTATTCCTCCAGTAATGTTTCATACAACCCTCTATTCTAGCGCCCATAGTCTGTGCATTATTTTTTAACAGTGTCATCCATTAAATTCGAAGTCCTTAGTCACAGGAACCGGGCTGAACCACCTTTATGGTCTTTTACGAGTAGCGTGATGCCCGGCACACAGGACCTCAATAAATGGGACAGGTGAGGCACGTGTAGATAGACGAATGCGTTCATAAGCACCCAACATAGAAGGCCGCGGGAGACGTAAATATAATGAACCAGGCATCCTTGATCCTGCCCTCAGCCTCTCGAATCTGTTCTTCACATAACGACCAGAAAGATTCTTCTAAAACTGAAGTCTGATCTTACCACCTTTCTGTTCAACATCTGGTTTCAGGGACTCCCTATCTCACTCCAGGCGAAAGCTAGTGCATCCCTAAGGAATGCTTAACTGAACTAAATTAAAGCTTAGAACCAGCGTGGAATCATGGGAAGACAGTAACAATGGTCTGATTCCCTTTCAAAAATTCTGTAATTTTGTCATCTACACTTACAAACTTGAGTGTCTGTTAATATTTTAAATGCCTCTGACATTTTGACGCTATAGGACGGTATTTTGACCTTGTCCTGTGGTGCCCAACACAACGTGTTCTCATCTCCGTCCACTCCTTCCACAGCCCGCCCCGGCTATGCTGGCCTCCCTGATTTGCCTTGAGCAACCCGAGCAGACTGCAACCAACACGATTCTGCATTTGCTCGCCCTCTGCCCGGAGCGTACTCTTCCGGCCCGAGAGCCACATGGCTTGTTCTCTCGCCCTGTCCTAACCGCTGCTGGAATGTCACCTTTCCTGAGAATCCTATCCCAACACAGTGCGCCCGTGTCTCTCTGACCGCGTTGATTTCCTTACACTCCGTGGCGCCGCCCGACTCGGTAGGTACATGGTTGTTTATTTCCTCCTCCTGGAATGTGAGCTGCACGACAAAAAAAGACACCCATCTGGTTTTTCACTGCTGCATCCCAAGGGCTTAGTGAATGGTAGATGTAATTTTTGAATGAACCAATACAAGTATTTGCTTGGTTTTGGTGGCTACTGCTATATTGGCCATAGTCACGCGTACTGCGATCGTAGCCATACCCATGTCAGGAAGGAGCTGGGACACTGGTCGCTGGGTGTCAATACCGCTGGGGAGAATTCGGGCTTGCGTCCATGGCAGGGCAGGCTGGCAGCGACGTGCCCCTACCCGCACTCCCCATGAGCCATGGGCTTGGTCGTCCGTGGACAAGCGAGGACCATGGGCTTGAAACACAGACCCGAGAGAAGGATGCTGCGAAGCGTGCAGTCTCCGGTTTCGTGGCAAAAAGGTGTTAGGGGAGCAAGACCGACCTCGAATATGGTGTCCGCCCCATGTCCACTTCTCGCATTCATGTTGCCATGGGCAGTAAAGCACGTGAAAAGTTTTACTTGCGTTTCGTTCAAATGTAAGTCTGCTATTTCACAGGCCAGGACTTTGGTGACATGCATGCAGGGGTCCCCAGACGATCTTCCCCCCCCTCAGCTTGCAACCCCAGTATGGCCCCTGATGATTCCCAGTATAATTAAGGGAGTGAATTAAAGGATACGCATCGGGCATCCTCAATAAATGCTTAATTGGAATAGGTTAAAGCTTAGAGCCAAGTGTGGAATCATGGGAAGACAAGAAAAATGGTCTCATTCTGGTTGAAAAATCCTGTAGTTTTGTCTTCTACCCTTACAAACGTGAGCATCTGTTAATATTTTAAATATCTATGATATTTTGACTCTGTCAGATGGTATTTTGACACGTAGGCTGAATTTTCTAATGGACTACTAATCGATAAGAAAACTGGAATTAAATGATCAGTGAAGTAATAGAGAGCAAGTTGATCTTAAATCTCGTCCTGTATCTCACATTTGTTGAGAATTTACAGGATACCCGGGTACCACAAGGGTGTGCTTAATTAAGAGTATTAATTAATAATGATTTTTTTTTTAATTTTTTTTTCAACGTTTTTTATTTATTTTTGGGACAGAGAGAGACAGAGCATGAACGGGGGAGGGGCAGAGAGAGAGGGAGACGCAGAATCGGAAACAGGCTCCAGGCTCCGAGCCATCAGCCCAGAGCCTGACGCGGGGCTCGAACTCACGGACCGCGAGATCGTGACCTGGCTGAAGTCGGACGCTTAACCGACTGCGCCACCCAGGCGCCCCTAATTAATAATGATTTGATTGATTATTAACGAGGGGACTAAGGGTGTTCTTATTAACTCGGTGGAGTTGGTAATACTGCAGCAACCCTGAAAGTTACATGGTAATATTGTCTCCATTTCACCTTGAGGACAGAGAGTCAGAAAAAGGTTTGGCCAAGGGAGGAGCTGGAATGGCATCGTAAGTAACTGCAGCACAGAATCTGTTCTACCCTGGGGTTTCTCTTGCAATCGGTGGGCTGGCGGCCTCGAGAAGAGCTGAATTCCGTCATGCTTAACAGGCTTGAGAAAAAACGCAAAGGAACCCGTTGATTCAGGTTGTGAAAACGTTCTCAGGGTCTGGAGCTAACGGCGACTGGGAAGAATTCCAGAGATGGTGAGGAAAATGCAGGGAAGGCACAAATCTCTCAGAGCGCCTTTGAAAGGATGACCGTGAATTGATGTCCGTCCCTGAGTAATAATTTGATCCTTCAAGGGAGGCGACCGTATATACGAAACCATGATAAAGCCACATCTTTCTTGTCTTCCTGAAGTCGGTATAAACCAAAGTATTTTTCTTGTACATATTCTACTAAAAGTCTGTAATTAATCTTCAAAGTTGACTGTTGCAAAGAGTTTTAATTAGTCAGCATGCATGGTACGAATGTATCAGATTAATACCGGTGCAGCAGAGTCCCGCCTGGCCCTTGGGGAAAGGGTGAGATGTGGTTTGACCCAAACCACAGGAGAAATCGAGATGGAGAGGTTTACTGCTCACAGGTGCTGCAGGAAGTAGCCGGAGCCACCCGGGAAAGGTCAAGGCTGGTTCCAACAGAGAGAGAGACGCAGAGTGTGAGTGGGGGAGGAGCAGAGAGAGAGGGAGACCCAGAATCCGAAGCAGGCTCCAGGCTCTGAGCTGTCGACACAGAGCCCGACGCGGGGCCCGAACTCACGGACCGCGAGATCATGCCCTGAGCTGAAGTTGAGCATTTAACTTGGAGCCACCCAGGTGCCCCAAGAGTCCTAGCTCTTAAAAAATCTTACACTTCGAAAAGATACTTGCCTCATTTCTTAGTTACTATTTATGCATTTGGCTACTGTTACCTTTTGTAGCTTCTCCCAGGGACGTGTTTGGTATTTGTCATTACAGATGCCCCACTCGTCATTTACTTGTCCATTGTAATTGTGTTTATGAATGCAGTAGGCTCCCCATCTCAGTTGTGAATTGTTTTCCTGGAACTTAGTACCAAGGTTAGAAAGGATGGTGATCAAGGTGTGTTTGTCAAAGTAAATAAATAAATAAAAGACTCATAGGCAATATCTTTGTTGTTAACTCTGACCTACGTACTATTATTGTCTATTACTGTCTGTTATTGTCTATTATTACCTTGCTATTATTATCTATCTGTTGGCAGTATCTAATAAACCCCTTCACGACCCTTTATACAGTTCTCAGCACCAGCGAAAGAGAGTTTCAGGCACACAGCACCGAATGGTGAGTCCACAGTGTATGAAGCAGGCCATGCTCACCACAAATATCGTGACCGTTTGTCACCATACAACACTGTGAAAACACCGCTGACCACGTTCTCTGCGCAGTGCCCTTCAGCCCGGCGACGGACTCATTTCGTAACTGTACCTCCTGCTCTCTTTTGCCCGTTTTGCCCATCCCCCCCCACCCCCTCCCCTCTGGCAGCCATGGGTCTGTTGTCTGTCATTTGTAGCTCTGATTCATTCTTTACAGTAAGACTGAGGAAGGTGAATTGTTTGCGCAGGTTGAGTGCCTTGCTCAAGGTCGGGCAATGAATTTATGATGAGTCGGGATATGGACTGAAACCTCTTAACCTCACGCTTTCAAACACACCAGAAGATCTTGAAATAATTCTTCCCGTGGTCTTAAATGTCACTGATGGGAGATAGCTGTATGACACTGATTTTTTTTTTTTTTTAGTTGTTATTTAAATTCCAGTGAGTTAGGGGCGCCTGGGTGGCGCAGTCGGTTAAGCGTCCGACTTCAGCCAGGTCACGATCTCGCGGTCCGTGAGTTCGAGCCCCGCGTCAGGCTCTGGGCCGATGGCTCGGAGCCTGGAGCCTGTTTCCGATTCTGTGTCTCCCTCTCTCTCTGCCCCTCCCCCGTTCATGCTCTGTCTCTCTCTGTCCCAAAAATAAATTCCAGTGAGTTAACATAGAGGGTAGTATTTGTTTCAGGGATACAGTTTAGTGATACAGCACTTCTTACAACACTCAGTGACACTGAACTTTAATGTGCAGTCTGTGGCTTGTTCCAGGACCTCTCTGCTTGATACATCTCAAAGGCCTCCCAATATTTTTTTTCAGTTAAAAACATTTTTTATGTTTGTTTATTTTTAAGACAGAGAGACAGAGCGTGAGTGGGTGAAGGGCAGAGAGAGAGGGAGACACGGAATCCGAAGCAGGCTCCAGGCTCCGAGCTGTCAGCGCAGAGCCCGATGTGGGGACCGAACTCACGAATTGTGAGATCATGATCTGAGCTGAAGTTGAGCATTTAACCGATGGAGTCACCCAGGCACCCCAAAGGCATCCCAATAATTAACACCAGGAATAAAGTTTTGATGGCGATGTTAGTATTACTTATGTACTCTCTATGAACTAACTGGTGTCTCACAGAGATGTATTACATGTTGAATTGCATTTTTCTTTGTGAAAACAATGTGAGTGTTTTGAATTATTCAAACCATCTTCATGCTTTTTAAAACAAAATGTAATTCCATTTTTCTATTATTTTATTTCTTACAGAGATCAACAGTGTTCAAAATGGTTGATTAGCAAAATGTTTAGTAGACTATTTTAGGGTATTTACATAGGGTAACAAAAGCAAGGTTTTCCTCTCCAAAAGTGAGATAAGTATATAAATGCATTTATCACTTTGGGTGAACTCAGCATGGCCTTCCTTGAGCTTCGTGCTAGAACAAAACAAATGCGGTTGCTAGTTGATGAAGAAGAGTGATGTAGCAGAAAAACTAACTTCTATTTCTTCCCCTCCTTCTCTTTCTCTTCCTTCTGTTAATCAATCTATCATCTATGATCGATCTATTATCTATCTATCTATCTATCTATCTATTATCTATCTACCTATTATCTATCTATCTATCATTTATCTATCATCTATCTATCATCTATCTATATCTATCTATCTATCTATCTATCTCTCTATCTATCTATCATCTATCATCCATCCATCCTGCTAGCTTATCCTTCTTTTGGTATTTGTATTTCTTTCTGTCTTCCTTTCTTCCTTTCTGAAATTCATTTAAAAAACCTGTTGGTAACACTTCCAATTCTGACAAACTTCTGGTGTTTCACGTGAATAGAATGGTTTTAGGAAGTCCTACATCAAAAGAGAATATCCTGGGAACCCTTAGGTTAGCTTAAAGTAGACATAGGTACACTGCTTTAGAAGATGCTTGTCAAACAATTTTAAACAGTAAATTCTGAAACTACAAGAGGAAGATGGGGTATATAGAATTTTCCACACTTACCTGACCATGCAACTGTTTACGTTTCTCATAACACTCTTCAAAGGAACACCAACTGGGAAAATGTGTGTCTGTGAAATCAAGCTTAGTAATTACATGACACAAATGCTTTGAATTCTGACAAGTTTTTTATACTGCAATTTTCATTAATGATTGTTTCTTCTGGTATTTCTAACAAGCCTTGGTTTGCATTAATTTGAAATCATTCATTCTATCTGCTGCAGAATATAGACTATTTGACTTCATCAAATATTGTACCATTTATGTATTGAAAATATACTACTTTACTTGATTATTTGTGTCTTGAATTATATATTTTTAAACAACTCACCTTGAAATAATTATGGGTTCACAGGAAGTTACAAAAAAAACCTACAAGGATGCCTACACCCTGTTTCCCCAGTGCTAACATCTTGCACACCTACCGTATAGTAACAAGATAAGAAAATGGGCATTAGTATAATGCACAGAGCTTGTTCAAATTTTCCTGGTTCTAAGTACTCTCATTTGTGTGTGTGTGTGTGTGTACAAGTCTGTGCAATGTTATCCCTATGTATATTCACCACAATCAAGATAAAGAGTTGTTCTACCTTCACAAAGCGCTCTTTGCTACCCCCCATAGCCTGGTCCACCCCCTCCCCCCGTTTTCTTCCTAATCACTGCCAACTACTGTTGTCCATTTCCATAATTGGATATTTTGAGAATTTTACATAAATGCAACCATACAGTATGGAACCTTCTGAGATTGGCTTTTTTCACTCAGCACAATCCCCCTGAAATCCATCCACAACATGGGTATCAACACATTAATGCTCATTAATTTCTACGGTTGAGTAGTATTCCATGGTGTGGATGGACCATGGCTTATTTGATGATTTTTTGAAGGACATTTGGATTATTCCTAGTTTGGCCTTTTGTTTTTAATTTTTTAATGTTTATTTATTTTTGAGAGTGCGTGCATGTGCACAAGCAGTGGGGGGGGTGGGGGGGTGGGGGGTTGGGGTGTGGGTGAGAGCATCTGAAGCAGTCTCTGTGCTGAGAGCAGAGAGCTTGATCTGGGGCTTGAGCCCATTAACGGTTTCAAGATCATGACCTAAGCCGAAGTCAGATGCTCAACCAACTGAGCCACCCAGGCGCCGCTCTAGCTCGGTCTTTCAAGAATAAAGCTTATATAGGGGCACCTGGGTGGCTCAGTTTGTGGAGTGGTCGACTTCAGCTCAGGTCACGATCTAGTGGTTTGAGCCCAGAGTTGGCTCTGTGCTGACAGCTCAGAACCTGGAGCCTGCTTCTGATGCTGTGTCTCCCTCTCTCTCTCTGCCCCTCCCCACTTGTGCTCTGTCTCTCTGTCTCTCAAAAATAAATAAACGTTAAAAAATAAAAAAGAAAACAAATAAGAAAGCTTATATAAACACTCCCACACAGGTTTTTGTGTGAACGTAACTCTTCATTTACCTGTGATTAATGCCCAGAGTGTAACTGTGGGCTCGTAGGGTAGTTTATGGTTTTAAGAAGTTTCCAAACTGTTTTCCAGAGTGGCTGTACTATGCTATTTCCACCAGCAACCAGTGAGTGATCCAACTTCTCTGCATCTTCAGCAGCATTAGCTGTTACCGCTATTTTTTATTTTAACCATTCTGATCAGTGTGTCACAATATCTTATTTTGGTTTCCCGTTTCCCTAATGGCTAATGATGCTGAAAATCTTTTCTTGTACACGGTTGCCATCTTCTCTGGTGACCTCTATGTTTTGCTCAGTTTCTAATTGGATTCAGTTTTTTCAGTGTTGAGTTTTGAGAGTACTTTATAGACTTTACACTTTAGATGCAAGTTTTGTCAGATGTATAGTTTGTAAATATTATTTCTACCCGTTTTACGACTCATCCTCTTATCCTCTTTACAGAGTGTTTGGCAGAGCAAAAGTTTTAAATTTTGGTGATTTCCAATCAAATTGTATTTTAATTGCAACATTATTACTTTTAAAAACTTCACTTGATATAATGTACCCTTTTGATTTTGCCAAAAGTTACTCTTCCTTATTATAAAGCATTTTAAAAAGCACAATTTTTAAAACCCTATAAATTCTATTCAAATTAGCCATCATTAGCATTTTTGGGAATAGACTCAATCTCTCTGCATATATTCATATCCATGTGAAACAGAGAAGTAATTTACAAGAATGACTTTTTTAACTTTTTTAACTTTAAATGACTTTTTTAACTTTAAAAAAACATTAAGTTCATTTTTATTCAAATTCAAAAGACAGGCAACCGAAGTGAAAATATGAGATAGGTTGAGCTTTAGATAAATTTTCATTTGCATTAGGGAATTTGAGTGTAAAGGATCCTAAGTGACCCCTTTACAAATAAGAAAAAGGTCATGACCCTTGAACCACATGGGTTTGACTGTGGGTCCACTTACACATGCATTTTTTTATAGTGCACTACTGAAATGTATTTTCTCTTCCTTACGATTTTCTTTTTTTTTTTTAATGTTTGTTTCTTTTGAGAGAGAGAGAAAGAGAGTGCAAGCAGGAGAGGGGCAGAGAGGGAGGGAGAGAGACAATCCAAAGCAGGCTCTGTGCTGTCAGGGCAGAGTCGGACCCAGGGCTTGATCTCACAAACTGTGAGCTCATGAGCTGAGCAGAAATTAAGAGTTGGATGCTTAACCGACTGAGCCAACCAGGTGCCCCTCTTTCTTATGATTTTCTTAATAACATTCGCTTTTCCCTAGCTTACTTTATTGTAGGAATACAGTATATAAAACATAATATTCAGGGGCACCCGGATGCCTCAATCGGTTAAGCGTCCGACTTCGGCTCAGGTCGTGATCTCAGGGTTTGTGGGTTTGAGCCCCGCGTCGGGCTCTGTGCTGACAGCTCGGAGCCTGGAGCCTGCTTCCGATTCTGTGTCTCCCTCCCTCTCTGCCCCTCCCCTGCTCACGCTCTGTCTCTCTGACTCTCAAAAATAAATAAAGCGTTTAAAAAAATTGAAAACATGTGACATACAAAATGTGTTAATCGACTGTGTATGTTATTACTGAGGCTTCCTATCAACGGTAGGCTATTAGTAGTTCAGGTTTGGGGAGTCCAAAGTCTTATGCAGATCTTTGACTGCTTGGGGGTCAGCACCCCTCCCCCCTGTACTGTTCAAGGGTCAACTGTATTTTCTTTTATTATAGATTTCAATTTGACTATATCGATTGGCTCCATCCTATGAAGGTAATAATCACCCCTTTTGTATATCCTTCTGTTTCTTTCTCCCGAATTCCTATTTTTATTACTTTTGTACAACTGATAACACCTTTACAGTGGGTACATTCTGTGCTATAACCCTAACACCCACAGGGTGTCAGCTGGCTTCTCTTTTGGCGGTTCCACGGTAGGATCCTATTTTGTGAAAATGTTGCTCCCGTGACCCCCCACGGGCTGGATGCAGTCACTCCAGTCAAACGCCAGTGGCTGTGCCAGTTTTTCATCCCTGATCTTTACTTTCAGGGAATCTGTACGCTTCATGAGTGTGCACGAGAGAGCATGGCCCTCTCCTATAATGTGTGTCTTTCTCTCTGTCTTTTCCAGACCTCAGATCCTCACTCTGTGTCATGCTTTGAGGCCAAGGCTGTCCCTTGAGGAAAGGGAGATCATATTTCTTAAGTAATTCCTGCAGCATTTGTTAATTTTGGTAATTGAGTTACTCCCACCGCCCCATTCTTCCACAGCTCTTTCTTTGGTCGTGATGTGTAGGGGCATGTGTCTTGTATTCAGGGATGGGAAAAATTGTATCAAGAAAGCAGAGGTGGGAAACAGGTGGACGTAGCAAGTCTTCCACAGGCAAGCGTTTTGTTCATTCTCGTGAGGTCTTTTTTTTTTTTTCTCCCAAGCCAGGAATTTAGTTTACTAATTATGCTATTTTTATCTATTCTACCTCATTAGTTTATCCCTTCATTTATTTTCATGATGTCCTCCCTTGTATTTTCTTGAGGATTCCTTTGTTGGCTTTGTTTTCCCATTTTTTCGAGATGAGCATTTAATATGTTTATTTTCATTCTTTCATTTTTCCTGGTAAGTGTTCAGTGCTATGGCATCTCTCCTTGTTGCTTTAAATGTGTCCCGTAGATTTGGAAATACAATGCTGTGTTATGATTATTTTTAACAGATATTTTGTTATTTCAGTTTGTATTTCTTCTGTCGCCCAAGAGTTGTTTAATAGATTTTAAATACCCAGGGTAAAGTCTCATTTTCATTTTAGTTTTTATTAATACTTTCCAAATTTATTGCATTGTGGTGAGAACTGTTTCCTATAATATTTCTACATTATTCAACTTAACTAATGTTTTCCTTGTAGCCTAGAGACGATCCATTGTTGTGAATGTTTCAAGAGTATGGAACTTTCTCTTAAAGTTGAGTATATATCTATAAGGTCTCCTTGTTGATTACATTGTTTAAGTATTCTGTCTGCTTATATCTTTTTGTTCATTTTATCTGTCTTGGCCAAGAGTGGTCTTTGAATGTCTCCTCTTATTAGCGTGTCATGGGTCTATGACTCTTTGAATCTCTTGTACTTTTCGCATCGTAGGGTGCTTGCTATATTATTTAGGATACGAATATTTCTCAGTGCATAATCACCCTTGTGAATTACAGCTTTTAGCATTAAAAAGTGCCTTTCTTCATCACATGTAGTGCTTTTAGGCTTGCATTCTACTTTATGTGATATCCGGATTGCTGCTTCTATCTTCTTATTGTTTCTATACGCCTGGGATACCTTTGTGCGTCTATATTTACCATTTGGAATCTCTTTGTCTTAGGTCCTCTCTTGTTTACAGCATACACTTGGGTTTTGTCCTGCAAGCTAAGTGGAAAATTGACTTTATTCCTCTGAACCTTTGCCTCTGAGGGTCCCCCTGAAATCTTAATAACATCGCCTCTGTGAAGTTCCTGCAAAGTTCCCCTCAGGGTCTCTGGCATGTGGCATGTGGGCTCCGGGGACAGGGGACAAAGAACACTTACTCAGGAGTACTGTTGCTCTGTTTCCCTGAGCCTTGACCTGAGAGCTAAGGCTTGCACATGGGGCTGGGAGTGGCTGTGTGCTGAGATCCTTCTAAGGGCGATTAGCCCCTCCCTCAGTTGGACAAGGGAAACAGGCCTCTAATTTTGATCTTTTTATGCTTTTCTACTTGGTTCCTTCCTACCACAGAGCTGGGAATCCAGTGCGGGGAGGGTGGTATTCTTCATCCCTCCCTCCTTCCCTCCCTCCCTCCATTTCTGTCTCTTTTTCTCCTCCTCTCCACCATCCCTTAGGATTGAAAGTCATCAGGCTGAACATTTTTTTTTCTCCCGGAAACCCTATCTTTCCTTAGCCCGAGGGCAGCAACCCCAGGGTCTTAGCCCGAGGGCAGCAACCCCAGGGTCTAGACCTCAGAGGAGAAAGAAGTATCTTTTTGGTATACCGGGAGAAACTCTCTCACCAGGTTGCTCTAGGCATGCATTCTTTAAATGCTCAAGTAATTTGAAAACTCTTTTGACAAAGCCTGGTCTGCAACTCAGTTGCCCTGCTGACGACTCAAGCAAAGATCTAATTTGACAGTTAAAGCCGAAAAATGACTTCCTGGATGTAGAAGCCGGTATCTGCTCTTTCCCGAAGCACCGAAACACTTTATTTCAAAGGACGGTGAGCTTCGCCAGCGCTTGGAAATGTGTAGAAAAAACGGTGCAATTATCTCCGTGGCAGGTGTAGTCGAGGGGCGCTGTGGACACTCTCCGTCCCGCTGCGGCTACTTAAATCGTTTGTGCACCAGTAGGTCCCTTTTTACCCTGTCACAGTGTTTGGGATCGCCACCATTTTTGTCCAGTGTTCAGAGAGGTCCCGGTTTCCAGGAAAAATTGTTAAAATGTGAGTCGGCTAAGCGCTGCGGTGAGAGATTGGTGGCTACCTGCACTAGTGAATGGCTTTGTGTCGGCCGCTGATTCATCCGGAAGAAGTGAAGGTACGGCCGCTGTTGCATCATCTCTAATGCGAAGAGACGACGTGGGGTTGTGGAGGCTCTCCTCGAAAGATGAGGAAAACGGGATTGATTGTGTGAATCACATCTGGCATCAAAGTCAAGGCTCAAATGCGTCATTCGGAGTCTTCCTTTTTGAAGCTCAACTTGGCATCCGTACCCGGGGATCGGGTGGAACTCTTATGTCTAGTGCATGGATGAGAGTGAAGCGACAGCGTGTTTTCCAACCAACGCTCCTGGCTTTTCACAAGCTCTGCATATGCAAATCTCTAATGATACTGTACCTACAGATGATGCAAGTTTAGGAAGAGAATCAGGAAAACCACTTAATGATTTCCACTTTACTTTTTTTTTTTAATATGAAATTTATTGCCAAATCGGTTTCCATACGGCCCCCGGGGCTCATCCCAACAGGTGCCCTCCTCCATGCCCATCGCCCACCCTCCCCTCCCTCCCACCCCCCATCAATCCTCATTTTGTTCTCAGTTTTTAAGAGTCTCTTATGGTTTGGCTCCCTCCCTCTCGAATTTACTTTTTTAATGTTTATTTATTTTTGAGAGACAGAGACAGAGCGTGAGCGGGAGAGGGGCAGAGAGAGAGGGAGACACAGAATCCGAAGCAGGCTCCAGGCTCCGTGCTGTCAGCGCAGAGCCTGATGCGGGGCTCAATCTCACGAACTGTGAGATCGTGACCTGAGCTGAAATCAAGAGTCAGCCGCTTAACCGACTGAGCCATGCAGGTGCCCCTGAACCAGATCTTTAGATTGGGCAAAACAGCAATTGTTTTAAGCAGCTATCTGAGAGGTCATCAGGGTATGGACATCGTGATCACAGGACTCAAAGTTCTGGAATTTCTGAAGATGAAATAAGCAGACAATCAACGCACAGCCCCACATAGTTTAGCTTGTTAACACCCATAGAAAGAACTTTTTCCCCCCCTCTTTTCTTTGACTCCTAGAACTGCCCCTTCCTTTGCCTCATTAAAACCACTTACTTTTACCCTACAAGCGGGAGCCCTACCTGGGTAGCTTCCTGCACCCACACCCCCCGGATTATAACTCTTTAATCCCAAACACACCCTGTCTTGCATCTCCTCGGGCTTTATCCTCAGGCCGATGGGACAACGTGACTGGGGGTGATTCAGTAACTTGTCCCAGTTCAGATGTCAACCCCCAATCCCACGACTGGGGCAACACTACTTTGGCAGGGTTTTTAAAGCACCATTAATTCAGTCACTAACTTAAAGTTGGAGGGTTCAGACAAAGGCTGTATTGTTTCAAGGTAAAATATATTTCAAAAAATCAATGTGTTTCGTTCCCCCCAACATACAGAGTTCGTTAAATTATTTGTGAGAACTCACAGGGACAGATTTCTAAGGCAACCAGTGACTGCATTAGAGGAGTTAGGCATTTGAAACAATAACCATTTACTTTTGATGCCCAGTCATTCAGAAATGATAGGAGGTGATACTGAGTGGCACATTCTGGGCGAGTGGTTCCTTTCCATGTATTCATTCATGGGAGCTCTATTGCTAGCTGTAGTTTCCAGATGAGAAAACTGGGGTTCAAAGGAGGGCAAATGATTCGGGAAAAATCGTAATTGAGGAGGTGGAACCCAAAGTCATCTCATTCTAAAAACACTCGTGCTTAAATATTGGTTGTCTGGACTCTCTTCCACTCATCGTCCAGAGTGATCTTGCAAAACAATGAAAATATGACCCTATGATTTCACTGGTACCTTACCCTTCAAAGGCTTCCCATTTCCCTTGAAATTCCCAGCCCTTTTACTGAGCTATGTCTGTTCTCCTCTTCAGCCTCCCGAAGGCGCCCCTCCCCTCATCCTACCCTCTAGCCATGTTGTATTTTTTAGTTATTTCAAATTCTTTCCTCCCTCTTCCTAGAATATTCCACATTCTTCAATCGTTTTTACTCTTTACTTGACCAACTCCTATTTATGTGACCCGTCTCAGCTAACTCTTTATTCACTCCTGGGTCCTTTTTGAAATCTACACTTGTTTTGAAAGTCTCACACAATACTTATACTCCTCTCTCATGATATATAATACATATATATGCATATGATATATAATATATATATATATCTCCCCCTTCAATATATAATACATAACAATATAATAATCTATAATGGTATATATTATAATGATTAGGCTTGTTTAATAATTGTGTTCTTCATGATACTGAAGATTCATTTTGGGCAGGGTCAATGTCTATCTTGTGGTCACTGATTTCTGCATGCCTGCTATGGCACCAGACTATATAAATATGTCTTGAGTGGTTTAATCAGATATTAGTCTGATATCAGTGTTAATTAGCGTTGAATATTTAGATGCAGGTAAGGATCAAATATACCAAATAAATGTGAACCTCAACATGAATGTGCTAAAGTAAGACTATCCCATTCGATTCTGCCTTCTTAGTGCCCACCACGATAACAATGAACAGTAATGGATGCTAGATTCAATATTTTTGGAGGAATTTATGAACATGTAAATGGTCAAGCATAACTTAGCCAACATGTACATAAATATTTTCTTGGGCAAACTGGTAATGATCATTAGAATCCTAGAATCTTTGCAGCTAAAGACAAAATGAGAGAAGAGATGTAAAAGTATAATTAAAATGCTTGAAAGATGTAAAATAATAATTGTTTATGGGAAAATACAGAGAGCCATATTAAATATTAGATAACATTTGCCCAATAAAACTGTGTTTTATCTGCTATATCAATTGCTATCGCAAAAATATCTGGAGAGAATAAATTTCATCTCTTTTCATATTCAAGTTTATATTCTTGCTGGTTCAGCTTCTTATTTTATGGTCTTTCCTGGGAGTATTTACTTGAGATGGTACAGATTATATTTAAAGTTTGAGTTGCACTAGTAATTTCTACATACTGGTATTATTAAATAATCTTTATGAATATTAGCTTTCCTTAAAATCAGGGGAGGATTGATTGAACTTGTCTGAGAAGAGCTTGGGTAGAGCACTGAAAGAAGCAGAAGTCATTGTAGGCAGAATATTGAAGACAAAAAACCGAACTCTGCTATTGAGTTGAAGCCACCGTAGCTCACTGTGTGTGCAATATTTTTATATCTACATCATACTACCTTTGATTAAAGCTTTTGCATATTCATATGTTTGATTCCTTTTATTATCTGGTAATGTAGTACCTACATACAATGGAATATCATTTACCCTTTCAGTGGAAGGGTAATAAAAAGGAAGGCAACTCTCACACATGCCGCAACAAGGATGAACCTTGAGTACATTATGGAAGTGAAATAAACCAGCCACAAAAATACAAATACGTTATGGTTCCAGTTACGGAAGATAGCCGGAGGAGTCAAATTCACGGAATCAGAGAGTAGAATGGTAGTTGTCAGGGGCTTCTGGGGAGGAGGAATGGGGAGGTTTTATTTATTTATTTTTTTACTGGCTCTAGAGTTTTGGTTTCCTAAGATAAAAACATTCCGGAGATGGGTTGCACAGCAATGTGAATACCTATGACAGTATCGCGCTGTGTACTATAGAAAATGGCTAAGGTGGTACATTTTATGCTCTGTATTTTTTTTTTTTTTTTTTTTTTGGCATAAGATATACAAGGTAAGTAAAAAGTAGGCTGGATATTTTTAAGCTCTCTGTAAGAGATGCAAAGATAGCCCATAATCGCCATTTAGAATTATTTAACATACGTGGTTTCCTTTGGAGCAAATTATTTTTACGGTTTCCTTTGTGATCACGCTGTCGAGATGAGATGTACGTTTCTTCAAGTGTGTATTGCAAATACTGATTTTTCCAATCTGGACTTTTGCTTTACCAACTCTATAGGACCTCGAAATGTGATAAAACCAAGCCTTATTGATACTTTACGTAAAGGAAGAATCGGCCTAAGAAGAACTCTGTTCCCAACTTGTTCTTCTTTTAATGAATCCCCGTAAGGTATCTTCATGACGAGGAGGAAAGGGTCTTGTTGTAGGGATGCTGATGTAGAGAGCAGAAGGTGACAGGTAATCTTAATCCTCGTGTTAACTACCTGCCTCTGCCCCCTGCCACCGGCCTCTTTCTCCCCCATGGCCTCTTCATGTTCCCAAAGTTACAAGATCAGTACCATTTTAGGATCTTTGTCTCGCACATAGCTATATACTTAGAGAGCCGTGGAGATTTTTCAGTTTGATGCTATTATGAGCACTTTGGCACCACATACACTTCTGTGTATATTTTTGCTTAAGGAAAAATCCCCAGTCTGGGCAAAGGATATACGTGCAACGTTCAGATTCTTACTGCCTCTTTCCTCCTAAGAAGGATTTATGTTTCCGTAAGTATATACGAATTAGGTCCATTGTCCCACAAGCACCTCAACTAAAGGTATTATTAATCTCGAAACATTTGGCAATCCTAGATGTATAAATGACATCTCCTTATTGTTTCAACTTGAATGTCTTTGTCTAATGATGACTGACAATTGATGCTTACTTTCCTATTTTTCTTTAGGGCGTTCATACTTTTCTTATTGATTTGTAAGAAGTGTTTGCGACTCAAATGTGCCGCCCCTCTGTCAGAAGTCTTGCACACATTTCTCTGGAGTTCCATTTGTCCTACAGCTTTCTCATGGGATTGTCTGTCAAACAGAAATTTACATTTTTATGTGCTTAGTTCTATCAATCACTTCCCTTGTGGAGTCTTACCTTGGTGTCATGCTGAGAAAGATTTTTCTTAATCAAAGATGGCTGTGCCCCTATAGTTTCCTATTTTTTTTTCCTATACTAAAATACTTGTATATTTTCTTTTGATACTATTTTTAAAAATAACTTGGTGCTGTTAGGGAACCAGGCTGGAACGCTGGTGGAGAAACTAAGCAGCACTCGGAGATTTTAGTGGATCAGAGATTTATTTAACACCGGTGGGCTCAGAGGAGATGGTTTCTCCAAAGATCTGAGGACAGGATGCAAGAGGGAAGGGTGATTTATAGTTGTTAGCCTCCATGTTTGGGGGGGGCAGTTTTGCGCACGGGACAATCAGGGCAAGAAGAACCCGGAAGAGGGGTCTCCAAGCCAGAGACTAGAGCTTGTTTTAGTCCCATCGGCCATCTTTGGCGCAGTATTTTATTTATTCCTCCAACAGTGCTACAAAGTGAAGCTTGGATACACATGGCACAACCAGTTTCTCCTATTGCAGGTGGATTTTGTTCCCAGTGGATCCAGTTTCTGAGTTTCAAATGTCAGGATTGTCCTGGGCTTGTTCGAGAAAAATCCGTCCACCTACTTTTCATGGCTGCAGCGGTGGGTGTGAAGACAGAGAGGCAGGGGCTAATTTCCACGTCTCTAGTATATAGGAAATTGTTCTGCCTCCAGAGCTTCTCCACGTTTTGTCTCACTTTTATATTTAATTGATTGCAGTGGGATTTTGGAAGCCCAGATCCATGGGTTCATCCAGTACCCTTTCCTTCTTTCACATTGTGCTGTGGATGACTGTTCAGCAAATCATTCTTGTAGTACCTACCGGGTCCCTCTTCCACCGGCTTTCAGGAATAGCTCCCTTTACCAGCAAGCGTGAGTGAGGTAGAGAGAGCACAAAAATTTCGTCCACTGGCCTCTGTTACCTGAAGGCTCTTCCTTAGGCCACTAGGTACGTGTCAAACCAGAAGCCTGCCCCTCAGGCCATTGCTTCATTGTACTCAAATGAGCCTCTTCCACTTAAAATCTGCATAGAATCAGCTGTCTCTGAGCTGGGCCTGGGGCACAAGAGTAGGAGGGCGCAGAGCTTTATAAGAGCCATTTCTTAGATGACTACAGTGTTGATCTCAGTAGACATACCCTACTGGTTTTCAAAGCTAGATGTTTCAGGGGGTTCATGTCTCAGGCACACATCTTAAAAGTTTGGGTGCCCAGTGTGGGGTTTAAACCCTTCACTCATCAGGGGGAAGCTCTAGGTTTTGAATTCCTTCCCAGTTGTAGGTTGCCATGTCAGGAGTGGGGTCTATGTG
The DNA here is from genome assembly GCF_023721935.1 of Panthera uncia. Taxonomy (NCBI): domain Eukaryota; kingdom Metazoa; phylum Chordata; class Mammalia; order Carnivora; family Felidae; genus Panthera; species Panthera uncia. Next base: position 3,600,313 of record NW_026057576.1, on the reverse strand, counting down.
GAGAGATTGTGTCCCAGTGATGTGGTTTTCTTCTAGTTTGTTGAAGTTATAGTCATTGCTTAGCTGGCCTCTAGTTTTGTTTTGTTTTGTTTTGTTTTTCCCTCAAAGGAAATTGTTCCGTATGTAGCTGTAGACTTAATATGTCCACGGGAGGAGGTGAGTTTGGGATCTTCCTGTGTCGCCATCTTGACCCAACACCTCCACCCATTCACTTTGTGTCTTTGGGGATTTATCTACAAAATTTTAATAAAGGAATTATAGAATATTTTACTCTTAGTGTTTGGCTTCTTCCCACTTAGCATAATGTTTTTGAGAGTTATCCGCATTATTATGTATATCAATACTTCATTCCTTTTTGTGGCTGAATAATATTTCTTTGTGTGTATCGTAATTTGTTTATCCATTTCTCCATTCATGCACATTTAGGTTCTTTACACCTTTTGGCGATTGTAAATAGTTTGCTACGGTCTCTGCATTTTTTCAAGATACAGTTCCCTTAAAAACTTTGGGGACCTCCCGTGTGTCACTGTAATACACTGCATTAGACAAAATATGTAGCCAAATTGCTTTTTAAAAAAAATTTTTAAGGATTATTTATTTTTGAGAGAGAGACAGAGTACTAGTGGGAGAGGGGCAGAGAGAGAGGGAGACACAGACTCTGAAGCAGGCTCCAGGCTCTGAGCTGTCAACACAGAGCCCGACGCGGGGCTCGAACTCACGAACCACGAGATCATGACCTGAACCGAAGTTGACGCTTAACTGACTGAGCCACCCAGGTGCCCTGACATAGCCAAATTTCCTTATGAAAGAAGACCTTATTTGCCTTTAGCCACAAGTGATATTAATTTGGGACAATAAATGTAAGATTCTTAGGAGCCATCTTGAAAAGCCAAATTGAGGGGCGCCTGGGTGGCTCAGTGGGTTAAACGGCCGACTTCGGCTCAGGTCATGATCTCGTGGTCCGTGAGTTTGAGCCCCGTGTCGGGCTGTGTGCTGACAGCTCAGAGCCTGGAGCCTGTTTCAGATTCTGTGTCTCCCTCTTTCTCTGACCCTCCCCTGTTCATGCTCTGTCTCTCTCTGTCTCAAAAATAAATAAATGTTAAAAAAAAAATTAAAAAAAAAAAGAAAAGCCAAATTGATATGCAGCATATTCGTGTTCTGCCAGTATATAACCTGGACCCCTGTTTTAAAGCTTTCTGTAGCTCTTTCCTTCACCTTCTCATCCACAATTCCCTTAAGATCCTTTGGGCTTTTGTCTACTGCTTGGTCCCAAGACATTACCATACAGCTTTGGTGTTTTATGGCAACACCCTAATTCTAGATACCAAATTCTGTCCCAGAATCTACTACTATGTAACAAACTACCCCAAAATTTAATGGATTAAGATGTTAATCACATTACTACATCTAATGATTTTGAGAGTCAGAAATTCAGAGAGAGCTTAGGTGATTATCCTCCTCTACAAGGGACAAGTTGAAGTCACCTGGTGGCATTCAGCTGTTGGCCAATCTGTTCTTAGTGGTTGGACTTGTGCAACCATAACCACTTTCTAATCCTGATGTTTTCAGTTCCCCCAAAAGAAAAGGCATTCCTATTCCCTTCTGCTTCCAGCTGCTGGGCACCACTAATTTACTTCCTATAATATGGATTTATCCATTCTGGACATTTCATATACAGTCAGACCTTCATTTGTGGGCATAACTTGTTCCAGAAACATGCTTGTACTCCAAAGTACTTGTATATCAAAGAGAATTTCAAGAACCACTGGCTCAGTTATGATCACGTACGTTCCTGTACGATCATGTACGGTCTGAGTACATTCAGCATCACATACCGCTCATATTGCAATACATCACTTGTTTATTCTGTTAAAATTTATTAGAGACATTTTCTTGTCTTGCAGAACACTCCCAGAAGAAGTTACCAGCAATCCAAGGTTTTACCGTATAGGGAAGGATACCATTATGGTTTACTTCCATAATTTCAATCCCTTCACATGTATTGAGGCTCGTTTTATAGTCCAGCTGTTACTAACCCCAAATTTGGCTACCCATCCCTCAATATTGAGGCCAATACTCAAGAGGTGAGTTTTGATTGAAAAGGCATAGGAGCTTTATTCAGGAGGCTGGCCACTTGGGGAGAAGGCAGACTATTGTCCAAAAGCCATTTCTGCCTAGCCCAGAGATATGAAGGGGTTTAATCAGTTGAGGGAGTTCAGTGGCCTGTGACATTTCTTGATTACAGGCAGACTCAATGATGCCAGCTACGAAGTTATCTCAGTGCTCTGGGGTTTTGCAAGAAGTCCTAGTTCCTTGGTGCCTGGGGTGGGGCAGCGCATAGAAGATTTGGTTCCTAGGTAACTGGGGGAGGCTGTGAAAGATAGTCTGGTTCTTTGGGACCCAGGAGAGGTTGTGTGAGAGAGCCTGGTGACTAGCAGAAGTGCTCTGTTCTCTCTAGGAAAGAATGCATGATCTATAGGTATACAAAGAAAGGTTTAATTCATCGATCACATAGGCTCAGAGTGCTCGCTAAAGTATAAAGACTACTAGGTTGGCAAGAGGGGCCAAGGCAGTGGCTTCAATTCCCCACTGTCAATCTCATCATTCCATATCTGTGGAATTAGGGACAAAGGTCCATCTTCTGTGTCCACTGTCTGCTGATCAGGGACAATGTAGGGAGTTTGGAACGGAAGGACTCTTACACAGTTGGAGACTCTTGTTTCCAGCTTTTCCACCGAAGGGGGCATGTCCAAGCTAGTATGAATAGTGCCAACTCCTGCTTGACAAGATGCAAAAAATCAAACAACAACCAACGAGAACAAGAAACATAGCAATGCTTAATATTGTATACTTCCATTTGGATGGTATTGAATTTAGCCAATTGCTAAAGGTATCTACAGTTAGGGCATCTATAGCTATGATGTGTTTACCTAAATCTTTCATTACTTCAGTTATATTTTTTGAGTAATTTGGGACATATACACAGCACTGTTTTACGGGATATGCAAGTTCTGTGAAATGGGCAGAAGACATGAATAGACACTTTTCCAAAGAAGAATCCAGATGGCCAACAGACACATGAAAGTTGCTCAACATGACTCATCATCAGGGAAATACAAATCAAAGCCACACTGAGATATCACCTCACACCAGTCAGAGTGGCTAAAATGAACAAGCCAGCTTGATAATAAATTATATTAAAAAAAGTTTCAAGTTCCCAAAGATTTAAAAAAAAAAATTTAATGTTTATTTATTTTTGAGAGAGAGGGAGAGAGAGAGAGAGAGAAAGCTCAAGCTGTGGAGGGGCAGAGAGGAAGGGAGACACAGAATCTGAAGCAGGTTCCAGGCTCCACACTCCACTCTGTCGGCATGGAGCCCGATGCAGGGCTTGAACCCACAGACCGTGAGATCATGACCTGAGCTGAAACTACGAGTTGGACACTTAACCGACTGAGCCACCCCGGGCGCCCCTCAAAGATGTTAAAAGTGGTCCCAGCGATTACTCGTGAGAACTCTATGAGACAAAATTAATCATTGTAAGCCATCTTTTGCCAGCAAAATTACAACAGAAATAACATGAGCTTATTTGACCTTTCGCAAACCTTGGTAGAATAAAGATGTTTATATTTAGAGTGAATCACTCTAAAAACACATCTGATTTAATGAACCCAACCAACTCAAATTAGCTTTGATACCAAATATGCTACACCTGTGTCCCCCGAAAGTCGATCAATTTGTTCCCCGAAGTCAGTTTTCCGGAGGGCTCCTGTGGGGAAATCTCAAGTGGGCAGTTTCAATCCAGGGGAGCACCTGGGCCCCTCATGCTGATTTGGGAGGCCTTCGGTTTGAACCTCCTCAGGAGGGGGCCTAAGGGCTTGACGTGCTTGGAGCTCCTTGACATAGAGGAGAGGAGGAGCTTGTGGTGCCTGAGGACCCAGGGCGGCACTGGAGCTGGTTATGGGAGCTTCGGCCTTGGCCTTGCGGGAACCAGCGGAGGGGGAGGGGAGGCAGAGCTGGCAGGGTGTTGCCAGCAAGAGTGGAGGTGGATTTAAAAAGTTCGAACGACACCCTTCCCTTATCTCTGTCTCCTGCCTCTCCCTCCTGCAGAACAGGTTTTTTTCTCGGACTGTTTTTAGGTCTTTGCACCATGTAATTTTGGCAGAGACAGAGAAAGAGAGAGTGCCGGCTGGGGAGGGGCAGAGAGAAAGGGAGACAGAGGATCTGTAGCGGGCTGTGCACCAAGAGTGGAGCCCGATGTGGGGCTCGAACTCAGGAACCACGAGACCATGACCTGAGCCGAAGGTGGATGCTTAACCGACTGAGGCACCCAGGCGCCCAAAACGTGTCCTTTTTCAAAAGTTTATTTATTTATTTATTGAGAGAGTGGGGGAGGGGCAGAGAGAGATGGAGATGGAGAATCCCAGGCAGACTCTTCGATTTCGGCACAGAGCTCGACATGGGCTCAGTCTTACAAACTGAACTGTAAGACCATGATCTGGGCTGAAATCAAGGGTTGGCCGCTTAGCTGACTGAGCCACCCAGGTGCCCCTATTTAAAATATGTCCTAACGGGCTTTCTTTGGGAACAGAAGGAGTACTCCCCATCTTCCTAGGTGAAAGTTCAGGAAGAACCCAGGAGAAACAAAATTATAACAAGATGAATCTTTTACCCTTTGTTCTTCCCCCAAATTGAGGGGTTCATTGATCTACATAGGCCAGGCTGTGTTACAAGAAAAACGCCATCCTTTTCTTAGTTGTGAGCTTCTGGTTATATTCTTTCCGTTTATTCAAAATACGACCCAGTGGGCTGTTGGAGAGACAGAGGTAGAACCTCCCATTGTACAAAAATTTAACACAACACCACCCACCCCCACCAAAACAGATCTGTTCCAGATTCCAAATAGAGTGACCATTATTCAGGTCCCCTTTAGTTTCTCCCCAAAGCCATGCCTTTCTAATGGGAAAAAGTAAGAGCAACAAAACAAAAGCACCCAGTGCTTTACAAATGAGAAACATGCAGGGGCGCGTTGGGCACTCTGAGGGACTTACCCCGTCCGGAAGCTCATGGGCTTTCCCAAGTCCTCCTTTCCTTGTCACCGAAACCAAGATGCCAGACTGGCAGTCGGTGTAGGTAGCTTAGGAATCATCAGGGAGATTCTCTGAGACCAAAACAGTGTTGGCAGCTGCAGGACGGGTCAGTCCTCCCAGGCTCCCTTCCAGGGCCAACCAGCATGGAGCAGTGGGTCTCCCTTGACCATCAGAATGACTAGTCCTGGAAGCAAAGAGTCAGCCCTGGCACGCTGCAGGTCCCGCGGTTTTGCCCATCCAAGCACGGCGTGGTAGCTCTCCTGGCTCATCTGCCAAATTTGTTACCAAAACCCAAGTTCAGCTCACTCTGAAGGCCAATTCTCAAGAGCCAAGTTTTGACGAGAAAGGAACATGAGCTTGATTCAGGAGACCAGCCATCTGAGAAGGCAGACTCTTATTCCCAGGTCAACTCCACCATTCCTGTCTGGCCCAGGGACTTTTTTTTTTTTTTTTAATGTTTATTTATTTATTTTGAGAGAGAGCGAGAGAGAGAGAGCATTCGGGTACATGAGCGGGAGAAGGCAGAGAGAGAGAGGGAGAGGGAGAGAATCCTAAGCAGGCTCTGCACTGTCAACACACAGCCCAGTGCAGGGCTTGAACTCATGACGGTGAGATCATGACCTGAGCCGAAACCAAGAGTCGGGTGCTTCATTGACTGAACCACCCAGGTGCCCCTGGCCCAGAGACTCTTAAAGCCACTTAATCAGTTATGGAAGTGCTGTGGTCTTCGACCTTTCTTGCTTTCGTGCAGACTCAAGGATGCCAGCTACAGAGTTATCTCAGTGCTTGGAGGTTGTGCAAGAGGTTCTGGTTTCTTGGTGCCCAAGGGAGGTTGTGCAAGAAAGCCCGATGATGTGCAAAAGTGCTCTGGTCTCTCTAGGACAGAATGCATCATCTGTAGTTATGCAAAGAAAGGTTTAGTTCATTGATCAGGCGGTCCAAGAAAAGTTTGTACACTACTGGGTTGGCCAGAGGGGCTGAGGAGGCTTCATAACATATGGCGTATCCTGGAGAATGTTCCATGTGCCCTTGAGAAGAATTCGTGTTCCGGTGCTTGTTGTTGGGGGCGTGCTCTACCTTGAGACTAGTTGCTTTACAGTGTCGATTGAAGTATTCTACTTCCTATTTGGAATTTAGTCTAGTTGCTCTATTCATTATTGTAAGTGCTATGTTAAAGTCTCCCATATTATTGCTGAATTGTCCATTTCTCTCGTCAATCTGTCAGGTTTTTCTCCATGTATTTTGTATCTTATTGTGGGTTTCATTTGCATTTCTCTAATGGCTAACGATATGGAGCGTCATTTTCACATTTTATCCATATTTTTCAAATTACCCAAGAGTAACATGGATTCCTTTCGTAATCAGAAAAAAAAATATTTTGTAAAAATAGATCCAGTGACTTCTCTAATAACGGCTACAGTTTTAGAGTTGCAAATACAATTCTGACATGTTATCTGCCCAATAGCAAGTACCTAATAGTATTTGACAAAGTAAGTTTTACTTCTATTATTTTATTTCAAACATGTTAAATTTATCCTCCCTTAGAAGTACGTAAATTTTAAATGGCTAACTTATATGAGGTTGGAAACATTAAATATGATTACCTATATGAACCATTGTTTCAAAAATAATACGTATTAGGTAAGTTCAGCAAGAGAACTGAAACACTCAACATAAAAAGGATTTAAATATTTTTTACCCAAATCATATGCTGAGTTTATCTGACAGTTTTCTCAAAAAGGTATAGTGAAATCTGGCACAGGATACTCCAGAAATTTGAATTCTACACTCAGTGATGAGAAAAAGCAAAGATTTTATACTTTGTATGTTTATTTGACCATGCAAAAAGTAATTTTTAGCATTAAAGTTTTTGAAGAAATGCTTCCAAAATTTTAATTTTTCTTCCAAAAATATCCCAGGAAGATAGGCCCCTCCCCACAATTTCCTTTGTTTATGAGGAGCTTTTGTCACTTTAAACAATACTTTTATTTATATTCAATTGAAAATTACTATTAATCATGATGACATTTAACACATTTATTTTAGGGTCATTAAGTGATATCTGTCAGTAGACATCTATCCCCAAGCAAATGACAGTTTCTCAGTATCTAAGGGTCAAGAAATAAACATAATTAACTTGTGATTCAGGGCATGTAGATGATTGAGTTATAGACGAGCTTTTAAAAGGTTAAAACATGCCTCTTGATTTTAGACATGTATGTAATGCAGGAATAACAAATGTATGAAGTAAAGAACTTTGAAATAAATTAAATGTAAAGATAATTCGAGTAGAAAATAAGCTTGATTTACAGTTTGCCACTCTTTGATTGGGGATATTTATGAGAACCTTTTCAAGTAAATACGAAATAAATTTAATGCCCTCCTAATTTTGTCACAGTGTTTATATTTTTATCCATTTCACTTTTAATTTATGAATCCCTAGTAAGTAGCTTAGTTAGCAGTTGGAACAGATATTTCTAGACTGGAGTGTCTTCAATTTGGATTGTGACCAGAAGTAAGCTTATGTTTGGTTGGAATGAAGACAGTGTTCCCCAACACTTCGCTGCCTGTTCTGGGACGATATGAAAGTGTTAGAATTGAAAACGTGTTTCTTGTACAACAATTTTCTTTCGTTAATATCATGAACAAATTGTTTGAAATATAAAGACTATCTTTAGCGGAGTAATATGCTTGTTTTTTGAGGTACAATAGAGGAATTCAAAGAAATGAATGTATATAATTTATCAGGAAGTAAAGGAGTTTGTTTTATGCCAGGAGAGTGGTTGAAGTCATACACTTTGGTGACCAACAGAATGGATCCAAGTTCTAGGCCTGCCATTTGCTGTGTCACCTTGATGTCGCCTACTCTTCACGACTTCAGCTTCAGTAATCACAGCTCGTAGGGTTAAGAGAGGACATATTTGAAAATTCTTTTTCTTTTTCTTTTTTTAATGTTTATTTTGGACAGAGAGAGAGAGAAAGAGAGAGAGAGCTCCTGAGGGTCAGAGCAAGAGGGAGACACAGAATCTTAAGCAGGCTCCAGGCTCTGAGCCATCAGCACAGAGCCCGATGCGGGGCTCGAACCCACAAATCGTGACCCGAAGTCGGATGCCTAACTGACTGAGCTACCCAGGCACCCCTGCAAATTATTTAATGTAGAGCCAGGCATAGGGAAAGTGCCTAATGTATATACTATATTATTATATAACAGATATTATGATGTTATATTAACATGTGTAATTTAAATAAGTAATGAATCTTTAAATAAATACATATATATAATGTATGTCATGTATGTAATATATACACAGTAGCTCTTAAAAATCAATTCTAGGTGAGCACTTCTAGAGTATGAACCTGCTTTGACGTCAGCAGAATGCAGGCTCTGTAGTTCAGCAGCTGTTACCTTATTCACCGCTGCTGTCATCAGTTACGTCGACAGATCTTTCCGAATATTGGCAAAACAATTTGAGCTTCGTGCATTGTCTCAGAATGCTGTGGACTGAACGTTTGTGCCCCACCCTCCAGATTCATACACTGACATTCATCCCTGATGTGATGGTATGAGGAGGTGGGACCAGGAGGCGATTAGGTCATGAGGCTGGACCCCTCATGGATGGGATTAATGCCCTTATAAAAGGAACCCCAGAGAGCTCTCTCTCACCCCTCTTCTGCCACATGAAGATATGTGAAGAGGTTGGCTATCTTCATTTTCCAAATTGTTGATGCTTCCTTGTACCTGAAGGATCGTAGGCAAACTCTTCTGCCGTTACTTCAGGGTTCTTTGCAAATGTTGTCCTGATATTACATGGCGCTTTATAAGTCTTCCCTCATATAAACCTTGTAATCTAACTGGACTGCCATGTTTATGGTTTCATAGCCTAAGCCCAGATTTGCTTTCTGGTACAGCTTTGTACATTCTGCTCCCTTCATTTAGAGTTTCTTCTTACATGTGATCGTTCCTTATGTGTATGGACCCTTCTTTCTGTGTAGCCAAACCTGCTTTCCACACCTGGAAGCTTTCCCATTGTCATCTCTGCAATAGATATTTTTCCCAAACTTAAACTATAAAACAAGTCAGAGGGGCAAAGAAACAACACTCATCATTTTTAATTAATTAATTTATTTTAAAGTTTACTTTTATTTATCTTGAGAAAGATACAGAGGGCCAGCAGGGGAGGGGCAGAGAGAGGAGACAGAATCCCAAGCAGACTCCATGCTCCAAAGAGCCCATTGTGGGGCTAGAACTCACAAACTATGAGATTATGACCTGAGTCAAAATCAAGAGTCAGACACTTAACCGACTGAGTCACCCAGGTGGTCACAACACCCATCATTTTAATTTTAATTTTTTAATGTTTATTTATTTTTTAGAGAGAGAGAGAGAGAGAATATTAAGCAGGCTTCATGCTCAGTGCAGATAAAACACAAGTGTTTTAAAAGAATGCCTCTCAAGTTTTAGATTTAGAAAGGCTTGCTACAACACAGATCGCTGAGCACCACCCCAGAATTTGATTTCTTAGGATTGGGGTGGGGCCCCAGAACCACATCTTAAGTGATGCTGGAGCTGCTGATCTGGGGTCCTGCTCGGATAGCATCCCTCACACGTGACCCTGAGTCATGTAAATAATTCTAGAGAACATACTCGACACAGTGCTAGTGATCATACCTACAATGAGATTGAAACAAAGCTCCATAGTAAACAACATTAGACGTCAATACAAAGTAACCAAATAGAAAGAGATTTCAATAGTATATTCTAAAATAATGAAATGAGCCAAATACCTTTTCTTTATTTTTTGAGAGAGAGAGAGAGAGAGAGAGAGAGAGAGAGAATGTGCATGCACACGTGGGGAAAGAGGCAGAGAGAAAGGGAGAGAGAGAATCCCAAGCAGGCTCAGCCCAGTAAGCTCAGAGCCCGACCCATGAATCTTGAGATCATGATCCAAGCCAAAATCAAGAGTCGGGCACTTAAGTCAGCCACCCAGCCGCCCCTGAGCCAAATATCTTAAAGAAGGACAGCTAATTACACAGAATTGTTCTCATTACCTACAAAATGAAATATCGTAGGTGTCTTTAATACTTATAATAAGAATGATAGGGTAGCCCTGAGTTTTTAACAATGTTAACAGATGAAGTCACTTTTATCATAATGACAGGACAATAGGTTACACAATCCAGGCAAAAGGGTCAGAGTCAAAGTTTTAAAAGTGGATCTTTTCAGGGACAGGTGCCCGAGTGGCTCAGTCTGTCAAGGGTCCAACTTCCTCTCAGGTCATGATCTCACGGTTTGTGGGTTGGAGCCCTGCAGAGAGCTCTAGCTTTGACGGTGCAGAGCCTGCTTGGGACTCCCTCTCTCCCTCTCTCTCTCTGTCCCTCCCCTGTTTATGCATTCTTTCCCTCTCAAAATAAATACATAAGCTGAAAAAAAAAAGTAGATCCTTTCAGGGCAAGACCAGATTATTAAAAAATAAAAATAAAATAGGAAGAGACACGGGGCCGATCAGATTAAATGAGGCTCGGATGAATCGTCTCAGTTTATGCATAGTTCCCATGTGCAGACAAGAATCAATCAATGGCCCAGAGCTGTCGAAAACATTCCTTCTAAATTTCATAAGATTATTGAACTCTTAGGGTAGTAGGGAATGAATTATCATCGTATTAACTATAACCACAGAAAACTGTAAGAATAAGAGAACATCAAGAATATATATCCAAATGAAGCGACAACTTTCAATCAATGGTCAAAGCACTTCTGTGACCTTTTTGAATAGAGTAGTAGTAAGTTTTATTTTTGGGACACATCTCCAGATACACACTGCTCACTTCCGTGAAGAAGACCATAAGCACACTACCTAATGGTCAAATGTCATCTCATATCCTTGGAACCGTGGGGGCTTGTGGGTAGTTTGTGGGAGCAGAAATAAACCCTATGGTCTGATTTATTACCAATCGCTTCTCTCCGTTCTTTATCAATAAAAACATTCTTGGTGGGCCTAGTGCCGTATATATACATACGTGTATGTACCTATGTATATACATGCAATATATATGCAATTTTTTTCCTCATGTGCATGCTCAATGACAATAGCCACATATTGTCAAATGATACATACGCAACTAAGAAACGAATGTACACAATGAGAGGAAGAGCAAAGGCAGAGGGAGGAGAGATAAGCAGCTGTTGGAAGGCTTAGGGGAGAGGAATGGGCAGGTCGCTGCAAGGCTGGTCCTTAGCTAACTAACCCTAGTAGGCCAAGTCTATCTGAGCTCTCTCTCCATTAAAGTCCTGTTTAGGTCCTCAGTACTTCTGTGCTGACACTCTCCTGCCTTCTACAAAGTCATCTCATGCCGGGTTTGGGTGACCGTGAATGTACGATGTCTGTCTGGCTCATGGGTTTTAGTGCATTGTTGAACACAGAAGGAACACATGAAGCATCTTGTCAACTTCTCAGTTGCTGATAAGCAGGCCCTCTTGAAGCCGTACTTCTCAGTCTCCCAGTTACAACTCAGAATAGGATATGTGAGTTTTGAGAAAAATCTGAGAAAAACGAAACACAGTAGCAAGCCTGGGGTCATTCACCTCTTAGGTCTCCCCAGTTCAGATTTCATCTTCAATCCTTTATCTTCATTCTGTGCCTCCTCTTTAGCCCACGATTCTGGTACTAACTAGTAGATCTGGGTTGTATTTCATTTGACGGAAGACCCCGGAGGTGAATAAATTTAATTAGAATTACCATCGGACGCTCACACACCGTCATGCTTCAGATCAAGATAAACAGAAGCTTTGCCAGAGGAACATCTAAATCTGCTGCAATGATTGTCAGCTGCCTTCGCGAAGTCTTTCTTGGCAGAACGATGGCTTCAACAGCAATGCCATTAACCTCATAATAGTCGCCTCCCCGCTTGTGGGAAGGTGCCCTGTGAGAAAGCCTCTTCCAAGAATATTAGGGTAAGAACATCAGAATAAAGAACATGTGGGGCCGGGGGATGCAGGGATGCAAAATTAGCCCAGATTCTGTCAGGCCTCCATATATGAGGGAGTAATGGCTGAGATTAAGCTGCAAATGGGGTGCCTGGGTGATTCAGTCAGTTAAGCGTCTGACTCTCGATCTCAGCTCAGGGCATGATCCCAGGGTCATGAGACTGAGCCCTGTGTTGGGTTCTGTGCTGGGTGTGGAGTCTGCTTGGGATTCTCTCCCCCCCCCCCCCCCCCTCCTCCACTTGTGCTCTCTCTCTCTCTTTCTCTCTCTCTCTCTCCCTCTGCCCCTCCTCCACTTGTGCTCTTTCTCTCTCTCTGTCCAAAACAAAACAAAACAAAACAAAACACACCTACGATTGACTTGTGGTGTTGTTGACAGTGATATCCTATCCAAAGTCCACAGAGCACCAGTAGCTTTTCATTGCTACTGCATTTTAACACTAAATGAGGGATACTTCATGGAGCTAGTGGGGAGGTTATAAACTATGGAGTGAAATACCTGTCCTCTAAAAGAATAAGGAAAAATGTAACATAATTCTTTCAGAGAAGAGAAAGTGTCATGGAGAAAAAAATGGGATTTGGAGTCAGGTATGAGTGAGTTTGAATCCTAGCTCTATTTTCTTTTACCGGGAGTCTTTACCTCCTTCTGGGAGTCTTTACCTCCTTCATTACGCGAGTGAGAAGGCTTGGACAGCTGAGGAGGGGTTTCAATGCCCTTTTTCATTCAAAACATCATTCTGAAAAAGATCATGGAGAATATCCCTGAATTTTCTTTCTAGTTTCTATAATCCCTTCACAACAAAAAAAAACATAAAAGGAAATAAACAAAACATCCAGTTAGAGAAATCCATGATTCCATGCAATCAAGATTCCATGATGCACAGGGAATCTCATTGATGTCCAAAAAGTTGTAACATTTATATAAGGGTGATACTCAAGGATAGAAAAGTCCAGGTTGGGGGGGTGGGGTGGGCAGCATGTCTCTGAAAAGCACAAAGACAGCAAGGAACAGCACACGTTGGGGACATAGTGCATCTATCAGTAGTAAGGTCTAGAAAATCATCTAGATTTGGTATCCCAGTATGGAGTCTTTCTGATGTCCAGGAATACATGTTTCTTTTGTTTGCTAGTGACAGAACTTAGATTTGAGATGGTTTACACGAAAAGGGAATTAACTGGTTCACAAACCTGGAAGTCCAAGACTGATTTCATGTATGGCTGGTTCTATAGAATCAAATCATGCTATTAGATTGTCTTCCTCTTTTGACTATGTGAGGGTCTATTCATGGCCTAACAGTTCTCTTTTCACTTAATGTACAAGTTTATCCTTATACTAATTCCACACTCTTTTTTAAAGCACTTTTATTTAAATTAAAAAAATTAATTCCAGTATCATTAATATACTGTGTCATATGAGTTTCAGGTGTACAATATAGTGATTCAACAATTCCATACATTACCCTGTGCTCATCACAAGTTCCCTCCTTAGTCCCCATCATCTATTTTGCCCATCCCCCCCCACACTTTCTCTCTGGAAACCATCATCTTAACTATAGTTGAGTCTGGTTTTTGACTTGTCTCCCCGCCCCCCCTTTGTTTTGCTTGTTTTGTTTCTTAAATTCTACCTATGAGTGAAATCATATGGTATTTGTCTTTCTCTGACTGATTTGTTTCGCTCAGCATAATACTATACTCTCCAGCTCCATCCATGTCACTGCAAATGGCAATATTTCATTCTTTTTTCATGGCTGAGCAATATTCCATTGTAGATGCATGCTACATCTCTTTTGGCTATTACAGTTTTGTAGTAAATTTGGAAATCAGGTAACAAAAATTCTTCAATATTGTTACCTTTTATGTGTATTTATTTTTGAGACAGAGAGAGAGAGGGAGAGAGAAGATGAGTGGAGGAGGGACACAAAGAGGGGGGATAGAAGATTCGAAGGATGTTCTGCGTTGACAACAGAGAGCCTGATGCAGGGCTTGAACTCAGGAATTGTGAGATCATGACCTGAGCTGAAGTCTGACGCTTAACCGAGTGAGCCACTCAGGTGCCCCAATATGGTTACTTTTTTTTTTAATATGAAATTTATTGTCAAATTGGTTTCCATACAACACCCAGTGCTCATCCCAACAGGTGCCCTCCTTATTGTTATTTTTTAAAATAATGTTTTGGATATTTTTGGTCTTCCACATTGCCATATACATTGTAGGGCCAGCGTATCAATCTCTACAAAGAATTTGCTAGGATTTTGATACCTATTACGCTGAACTTGTAGGTCAATTTGAGAAGGGCTGTCCTCTTAATAAACTTGAGATTTTCAATAAATCTCAATGTTCTACTTCTCAGTTTATTCAGATTTCTTGAATTCCTCTCAGAGAAATACCTACAGAAAGCCAGTGAGCCAGCTATTTGAATGTATCCATGAAGAATACAAGTTTGTGGGCCTTGCCTGTTTGCTCCAGATTCAGGCTGAGTGAAGGAAAAGTGGTTTTTTTTTGGCCTTTCTAAAAACAGGTTTCAGTAAAGCAAAGACAGAGGACCAGGGGAGGCTAATCTTGCCAAATGCAGACTCTGAAGAAGGTGTCAGTAATGTTTCAGAAAAGGGTACCAGCAGATGGGACGGAGTCAGAGAGAGGTGGGCATAAGCTGAAAAGAAAAGCATTGGGATTTAAGAGTAGATTAAAATATCCCTTTCTGGAAATAGTTAAGTGGTTTCCAGAGAGGAATTTTGTTAAGAAGCAGTTTTCCTTCTGTCCATCCTTTCTGAGATTCTCTTTACTTGTCATCTCCCTCAAACAGGGATGTTGGGGTCCGGGATCTTGGGCATATCTCAGTACTGTAGCAACAGCTTCTGACCTCATAACACCTTAAAAAGTAAATCAAAAATTCTGAATAATAAATTTTTTGCAACATCTAAGTATATTGGAGAGTGTAAGCACAAAGAGTGTTCTCTCCCAAATACAATGTATTGTACAAGAACATGAGCTTGAAGTGACCTTAGACAACACACTCTGTGCTGGGAGGGGATTTCAGAAATGTCACGGGGAATGGTGAATAAACCCAGGTCAGTAACAGGAACCTGTCGAACCATTCGTCCCCACAGCTCCAAACTAGATGTGACCAGACAATGTGGGAAACTTTACTCACTTTTCTGAATTTAAACAACTTTCCTTCATAAACGTCCAGTAAGTTTGGGAATCCAATTATTGGTCTGTGATTTGTTTTTCCTCTTTCCCTGGACACCTATAAAATGTTCTTCAAATATACTTTTCTGAAGTAGAGTGAAAGACACATGAGAATTTATTATACCATTCGTTTCATTCAGTCTCTCTTCTAAGGTACATACAGAATACAACATGTGAGCCTGGATTAGTTGCTGATTTTCAACCAGAAAAATCATGGAAGCAAACCTGGAAATTGTCAAGTGAAAAAAGGCAGGTGCAAACTTTTTTTGGATACTATGATCTCATTGTATATGAGATATAATTATGTAGGTATATGTGTGTGTGTGTGTGTGTGTGTATGCAGTATATATACACTGTATTCATATATAGTACTATATATATATATATATGCACACATTTTTAATATAAATCTATATGAATAGAAAAGCACCTGGAAAGATATATATTAAAGTTTAATTTCTGGGTACAGTGGACTGAATGTCTGTGTCCCCTAAATTCATATGTTGAAACCTTAACCCCCAATGTGATGCATTAGGGGGTGGGGCCTTAAGGAGGTAACTGGATCACAAAGGTAGAGCCCTCACAAATAGGATTAGTGCTCTTATAAAAGGGGCCCCAGGGGGTACTCTCACCCCTTTCTGCCATGTGAAGACATGAGGAGAAGTCCTTCATCTATAACCCTCAGGACAGCCCTCACCCGAACCGGACCACGTTGGTACCATGATATTGGACTTCCAGCCCCCAGAACCACGGGAAATGAATTTCTGTTGTTGATAAGCCATACGGTTTATGCTATTTTGTTATAGCAGCCTAAGCCAAGACCCCAGATGTTAGGCTATAATTCTATTTTATTTCTCTCAAAAGTTTCTTCTAACTAAAAATACCTATATTTGTTACAAAAATACTTTTTAAAATAGTAAAAGCAAAGCAATTTTATAAAATAAAATACAGCAGTATTTTTTAAAAGAAATATATGAAATGTATAATTCAAGAGAAGTGATGATAATTCCAAACTTGTAGTCTGATAATATTATTTCAAATGCACATGGCAAATTGACAGAGTAGAAAGGAGAAATCTATAAATACACAGTCACAGTGGGAGATTTTGACATATCTCTCTAATTTGTTTTTTTAAGCAATTAATCTAGCACTAGAGCAAAATATTTAAACAGACAAACTAAAATGCCCAAATGTATGAAATTATACAGAAGTCTTCATCTAATAATTAGGAAATATGTACTCCTTTTTAGACATGCTTTAGGCATTTATGAAAATTGGCCACAGACTTCAACTTTGTCCACAAAGCAAGTCTAAACGTTTCTCAGAAGTGGTGTCATTTCAACCATGTTCTCTGACCACACTGCTATTAAGTCAAACCAGAGAACAGAATCTTGGAATCTTTAAAAAAATTGAAATAGGAGAATCTGTTATATTGAAATATTTTTCGCATACCTCACAAAATACCTCATAGAGCATATCTTGGAGATTCCTGAAGAACAGTTCAAGGGAAATTTATAGTTTTAAATACTTACATCAGAAAAGAGGAAATAACTGGGGCACCGGGATGGCTCGGTCAGTTGAGTGGCTGACTCTTGATTTTGACTTAGGTCATGATCTCATGGTTCATGAGATTGAGCCCCATGCCAGACTCTGTGCTGACAGTGTGGAGCCTGTTTGGGATTCTCTCTCTCTCTCTCTCTCCCTCTCTGCCCCTCCCCTGCTCATGTGCACACACACACTCTCTCTCTGAAAATGAATAAAAACATTAAAAAAAAGGAAAAGAGGAAATAACTGACGATTCAGGAGCTAAGCACACAGTTGAAGAAGCCGGAGAAAAATAAAGAGGAAGAAATAACATAAAAAGGTAAAAGCAGACATTAATGGAATAGAACTCAAATAATTAAGTATAAAGAAAGAGCAAAGCCAGAAATCGGTTCTTTCGGGGGCAAAAAAGATAGGCAAACTAGGGTGTGATTTTGCAAGAATGGGAAAAGCACAAAATAAATATCAGTGAAAGTGTGAAAGAAGAGACACAGTTGCAGCTGTAGCAGAGATTAGAACTGTAAGAGACCACTATGAACAAATTCATGGCTAAGTTAGATGAAATAGGCACATTTTTTAGAAAAAATTGATGTAAAAAACAGTAGAGGAGCGCCTGGGTGGCTCAGTGCCCTTAAGCACCGAACTCTTGCTTCGGGCTCAGGTAACGGCATCACGGTTTGTGAGATGGAGTCCTGGGTCCCGCTCTGTGTTGACGGCGAGGAGCCTGCTTGGGATTCTGTCGCCCTCTCTCTGTCCTTCTCCGGCTCATGCTCGATCTCTCTTTCTCTCTCTCTCTCTCAAAATAAATAAATAAATTTTTTTAAAAAAGAAAAAAACGATAGAAAACTTCAATAGAAAGAACTATATCTAGGGGCGCCTGGGTGGCTCAGTCGGTTGAGCAACTGACTTCGGCTCAGGTCATGACCTCATGGTTCCTGAGCTCGAGCCCCGCATCGGGCTCCGTGCTGACAGCTCGGAGCCTGGAGCTGCTTTGGATTCTGTGTCTCCTTCTCTCTCTGCCCCTCCCCTGCTTGTGCTCTGTCTCCCACTCAAAAATAAATAAACATTAAAAAAAAAAAAAGAAGGAACTATATCTATGAAATAAATTGAGTAGTTAAAAATCTACCCTTACGGCAACACCAAGCCCCATTGTTTTACTACAGAATTCTACTAAACTTTCAAGGAACAAATAATTGCATTTTTTTAATGTTTATTTTTGGGGGGGGGAGGGGCAGAGAGAGAAGGAGACCCAGAATCCGACGCAGGCTCCAGGCCCTGAGCTGTCAGCACAGAGCCCGACGCGGGGCTCGAACCCACGAACTGTGAAATCATGACGTGAGCCAAAGTCGGAAGCTTAACCCTCCGAGCCAGGCGCCCCAATAATCATATTTTCTAATTGAAGTATAGTTGACACAGAACGTCACATTAGTTTCAGGTGTACAACATAGTGATTTGACAGGTGTATACGTTAAGCTGTGCTCAGCAGAAATGCACCCGGGCTGTCACCACGTAATGCCGTAACAACGGCATGGACTGTGTTTGCTCTGCTGCAGCTTTCGGTCGCGTGACTTACTCCTTTCATAACTAGAAGCCTGTACCTCCCACTCCCCTTCACCCGTTTGGCCCATTCCCGGACCCCTTTCCCCTCTGGCAACCGTTAGTTTGCTCTGTCTGCTTATGGGTCTGTTAATAACTGCACTCTTAAACAAACTTTTCCAGGGAACAGAAGACGAGGCAGCTCTTTCTATCATTTTATATGACTGCTATAACCTTGATACCAAAAGCTGAAAATGATAATACAAGGAAGGAAACTTCCAGCCCACGCTTAGCTCTTGATAGATGCCCTGAACTTCACAAAATACCAGTAAGTCAAATCTTGTAACGCATGCGATAAAACATTCTATGAAATGTCGTTCGGATTTGGCTTTTTATTTATATCCAATTCAGGAATCACTGGGCACCAGCTGGGGCCAGTCTCTGTTCCATGAGCAAGAAACAGGATAGTAGATACTGTTTACATGCTTTCCCCCCTCGGGAACACGATTCTTGAGTTGCGTCTTACAAATTACAACCGAATAGTTAATCTTCTCTTGTTTTACACTTTGTTTTTCATGCTTCCTGCTATTTCTTCATAAATACATTTCCTTTCTCATTTTTCCCCATTGATTTAAAAGTTAACCGTCTTGGTTTCTATTATAGCAGTTTGTGATTTTCAGCTATTTACTTGCATGCACATATCTCCGTATCTATACCTACATATGTATTATTTCACATCACTATTAGGTTTGCAATTCCCCATATAAAAAAAGGAAATTATCATGACAGCATCCATTCTCCTCCCCTACATTTTTTATTTTTTTTGCTAGATTTTAAGTTTGCACTGTTATTATCACTTTTCACATAATATCTTTATCAGAAAGTATCTTGGTATTTGCCATACTTGAACCAATTATTTACCCTTAATTCTTCATGGTTCCTTTCCTCCGCCATCTTGGTCCTTCTGTATGAGGACCTGGTCCTAAGATGACATCCCCTTATTGATTTCTATGAAAAAATTCCACAAGAACCAAACATTCTGTGGGGCATTTAACTGAGATTTATAGGTGCTATGGAATCTCATACCAGCTTTTCATCGGTTTGCTGACTGTACCCCACTCGTTCCACTGACTTCCAACGTTGATACTCCCCATACATGACCCTCACAGCCACATGCAGACCCTAGGAAACTTTGTCCAGTTAACCTGCTTGTTCCTCAGAAAACAATCATGCCTATCTGGTCCTGCCTTTCCCAGAAATCCTCATGGACCAGTTGCCTACTTAGGGTTGACTGGTAGGGCAGTATGGGAGGTGGGTGCATGGCCGTAGAGAGTTTGAAACCAATGACAAAAGTCATTCTGCTTTTTGTTGTCACTCACACCGGCACTTCTAAACGAACTCGTTGACAAAAATAAGATATCCCTGCTGGGGCTGACCATTCCCCCTTCCCTGTTGTTGGCAAGTCGTCGGTAGGTACTTTTACTCACCCAGTTACACAGATGGGGTAACTGCGACTTACGCAGGATACTGACTTCCAGGTCTTACAGATTGTAAGGGAAAGTATTGGTATTTGTACCAGATATAGCTTACTTCAAAGTTCTTAACAGATATGCTATTGGGTGTGCTTTTGGATGACAATCCTGGGTCGCTTAGTGAAAGCAAGCCTTGGCTTTTCTCTATCCCTTAATGAAGTGCCATTGAGACATTACCAGTGAAAAGCCCTGCAATCTGATCACACCTCTAATGGATTTTCACAGTCAATGATAGTGCATCTGTATAATTCCCTAGGAAGGCTAGTTTCAACTCATTATTGTCAAGGACTATTGATCAATTAGCACCAATTCAATCTAAATTGTAGCAGAGGAACTCAAGCCTTCCCGAATTCATAATGGACTATGTATGTTTCTTGCTAAGACATGACAGAAAAGCAGGGCATAGCTGGTTCTCCACAAGAAGAAGTCAATTTTGAAATCTGAGCAAAGCCTTAACACATAGCAGCTGTCAATATTATAAGAGAAAGCAAGCTATTTGCCACATAACAATCTATAATCTTTGTTTTGAAAGCAAAACATTCATTCCATTTGGAATGATCCACCAAATTTTCCACAAATAAAACAGGAGCATCTTAGAAAGAGAAACTTTTTTATATGTTATGTGCCAAAACCGTGGTCACATGAGATTGATTCTGTTTTATACTGGTAGCACTAAATATGAATTTAGTAAATTTATGACACTTAAGTTTTGCAAAACAAAATTGTTCCAGAGCACAGGCATAAGCTGCTTAAATAAAACTTTTCCTTTACAGATTTCACTAAGAGCTGTCATCTTCCTTACCCGTTAAGAATCATTGAAATGAATCAATGTCTTACGTTTGAATGAATGGATGCTTATCTAATTCCTAATTATGTTTCCACCTATCTCATAACATGGACGACCACTTTGTAGTAGAAAGTGCAGAGACTTTTGATTCCCGGGGATGTAATTCACATCCTCCCCTTGTCCATGAAAAAAGGTAGGTAACTATGCTCATCTCTCAACTGAACAGAAGACAGATGGAACTCCCAGGAAGAAATGGCATAAAAATTAAATATGATTTCCACATATTCCGTGTCTTAGACTTACACCTGCGTCAGTTAGTTTCCTAAAGATGCTATAACAAAGTACCACAAGATGAGGTGCTCAGACAACAGGAATTTCACTTTCTCTCAGTTCTGGGGACTAAACAAGGCATCGGCAGGCTGTGCTCCCTCCGATGGCTCTAGGGATGGGTCCTTCCTTGCCTCTTCCCAGCTTCCTGGGGCTCCTGGCTATCTTTGACTTGTCCTTGGCTTGACTTGTAGCTGCATCATGCTGATCTCTGCCTCTGTCTTCCTCTGGCATTCTTTCCTGTGTGTTTGTGTCTTCTGCGTCTTCTCTCTCTTTTAAATCGATTTTATTTATTTTGAGAGAGACAGAGAGAGTGCGAGTGGGGGAGGGGCAGAGAGGGAGGGAGAGGGAGAATATCAAGCAGGCTCTGCGTTGTCAGTGCAGAGCCCGACTTGGGGCTTGATGCCAAGAACTGTGAGATCATGACCTGAGCAGAAATCAAGAGTCAGATGCTTGGCCGCCTGAGCCACCTACGTGTCCCTACGTGTGCCATTTAACACTGTGCTCCCATCAGATCCCTTTCCTTCCATTTCTTAATATGAATATGAAGAGGGTGCTTATTACGTAGGTCACCAAGTCATGGTACTCCAGGGGTGATATTAACCATAGACCACAATGTAATAATATATAAAATTTATGTAACCTATGTGTACATTTTTTAAAATAGAAATTGATTTTTATTTATTTTTTTAAAAATTTTTTTTTAACGTTTATTTATTTTTGAGACAGAGAGAGACAGAGCATGAACGGGGTAGGAGCAGAGAGAGAGGGAGACACAGAATCTGAAACAGGCTCCAGGCTCTGAGCAGTCAGCACAGAGCCCGACGCGGGGCTTGAACTCACATACCGTGAGATCGTGACCTGAGCTGAAATCGGACGCTTAACCGACTGAGCCACCCAGGCGCCCCTAGAAATTGATTTTTAAATGTATATGGATAGTTCCATACGTATACTTCTCAGCTTTTTTTTATTGCAAGTTAATTAGGACCTTTTATTTCAAGAGCTTCACTGGTCTCCCCTACAGGAAAACCACATTGACCTATCGGTTCCCTACTGAGGGACGATTGGATTGTTCCTTTTCTTCCTGCTCTTCCTGTCGATTCCGTAGCAAACATCCTAATACTTTCTTCATTTCAATGAGTGTGGTTGTTTCTAGACCTGCAGTTGCTGAAGTATTAGGTAGTCACATCTTTAACTTTATGGGTATTACTAACTTGCTTTCCGAACTAGATGTCCCAAGTTATAGTCTCACCAGAATTGTATGACAGTTCCCAGTTCCATTCTTGTCAACAGTTGGTACTCTCAGACTGGCTTTATCAATCAGACGATTATACAGTAGTCTCTCTTTGGTCTTTGATTAGAACAGGGTTGAACCGCTTTTCATCTATTTATTGACAATTTGGTTTTCATATTCTGTGGATTACCAGTTATGTCCTTCTAAAATATATATATAATTTGGGCTATCTTGTCTTGCCCTCACTTGCAGGAGGTTAATAAAATACATGTATTCTGTGTGATATTTCTGTGTTGGCTCTGTGTTTGGCAAATGTCTTTTTCCAGTCTGTGGTCCATCTTTTCTGGTCCCCACCATAGTTTATGAGTCTTGATGTCTTACGGGGTAAGTATCTTCTTACTTATTTGGACTTCTCCTTTCAGCACTGACCTACTCTTGATTTGTCCGTGGGGACTAGAAGCCTGTCCCTGTAAGAAGTGGCTCAGTGCCTCCAAATCCTTCCAAGCAGAAGCTTTGCTATGGCTGACTGGGTGGGGATGAAAGCCCAGTGCTGCCATCTGGTGACTGGGCTGAATAGAGCACCCTCCTTACTCCGGTTTTGACTGAGATGTTCTTCTGGGTCTCAATCTGGTTGCCAAACTCTGACTTCTGTCTTCTTACTGATCCTTTATTTCTCCCGAACTTTTCTTGGGAGCAAATGAGTTTCAGCATCACCTCGAATTTGGGCCTAATCTTAAGTCTTTGCACAACTTGAGGGCAGGGGAAGCTGACGGAGAGGGGTCAGTTGCATAGACAATATGTAATTGGACAATACAGATAATCTCTACATGACTGAGGATTTCATACACATCATTTCTGTCCGTGTAACTGAAAGGACATAAAACTTAATTAAACACAGTATTATAGTTAACTCTGGCTGCTGCAGAATCCCGGCACTTGCCTCACTTTTTTCTCCTGGCAACATTAAATAACTTTGTTCTTAAAATAGACCAATTATCCCCCAAAGGATGCTAAATTAAAAACAAGTCATTCTTTCCTGTTTTAATTATCCTAGGACGTGTATTTTGAGGAATAATCCTTCATGCATTTAGTCTCATCCACGCTGAATTCTTGGTCAGAGGGGATATGCCTACATAATACAGCATTTTGTAAGAAAAAAGCTAGGAAGTGACTGAGTTTAATTTTATTGTTTTGGTCTATTTGTAATAGCTAACACGTGAATGAAAGCTTTTGCGGTTTTGCAAATATAAAGCTCAGAGATGTTTATCGATGTCTGTTTTACTGTCCAGTACTGTCCCACTGTTGACAATCAACAGATGAAGAAAATGAAGGAATTTGGAGGTAACAAGTCACTGTTTTGCCTTGCATTGGAAAAGCCTAACAAAAATTAATGAGTAGTGTGGTTTATTCAATTTATTTAAGGTTTATAGCATGATTTTCATTAGAGTGCCCTTTTTGATATTTTTAAGCTTATTTATTTATTCTGAAAGAAAGAGCGTGAGTGGGGAAGGGGCAGGGAAAGAGGGAGAGAGAGAGAGAGAGTCCCAAGCAGGTTCTACACTCTCAGCTCTGAGTCCGACTTGGGCCTCGAACCCACAAACCATGAGATGACGACCTGAGCCAAAATCAAGAGTCAGGTGCTTAACTGACTGAGCCACCCAGGTGATCCCCCTGTTATGATCTTTAAACTGAGATCGGTTCCCCCAGAAGTTCGGTGTTACTAGAACTTCTAAAAATTTTGAAACCTCTTGCTGCATATCCTTCCTCTGTACCTTGTGTCTGCGTAGATAAGCGGTAATCACATGGCCTAATTTGAATTAACTTCTGAAAAGGAACCAATAATCAGAAAGTGCCATAAATGGATTGATTTTATTGATTAATAAATTAAGTGATTTAATTATTCTCTTATTCATTCAGCAAGCATTCATTGAACTATTATTACGACATCTGGTATATTTGCTACATACGGGAGGACTGAAAATAAAAAAAAATAGTAGCCAGGTGGATAGATGCATGTGTATCTACCACCATCCAAACCTATTAGATCACCCAGTTTGGATTGAATGAGTCTGCATGGCCACCAACATTTATATTTAATTATTGCATGACAGTAAGTGTGAGACATGCATAATAACAGATGGCTAACGAATTATTTCAGCTGCCCCGGTGTACAATTACGTATTCTAATTATATCACAGCAAACTTTGCTTTTCCACATTCATTTTTGTTAGATCGAAGAGTAAATTTATAAAGAAGACCGGGCTTTTAATTTTTTTTTTTAACGTTTATTTACTTTTGAGACAGAGAGAGACAGGATGAACGGGGGAGGGTCAGAGAGAGAGAGGGAGACACAGAATCTGAAACAGGGTCTCCGGCTCTGAGCTGTCAGCACAGAGCCCGACGCGGGGCTCGAAGTCACCGACTATGAGATCGTCACCTGAGCCGAAGTCAGACGCTTAACCGACTGAGCCACCCAGGCGTCCCGAAGACCGGGCTTTTAGACTGTGCTTTTAGCTTGGTGGCTTCGATGCATTTATTTTTCCCATAGAAACACCCATGGAACCAGGTAAGGGATGCGGGGGTCCAATAGCACTGGGAACATCAAGCGGTCCTCTGGATCCGTGCAGGACAACTCCCAGGAAAGCAGCACATTTAAGTGTCCGACGAGGGAAAGAGTGGCATCATGAGTCCTGAGATGGACAATGGACACTAGGTGGGGATGACCATGGCGGGGAGCACCGGTTGCGGGAAACCACGTGGCTACACTTTCATTCACCAGTTCTAGCTAAAAATCAACTCAGGGTCTCTCAAATCACCTAGAAAGAACTTAATCTTTGATGAGGCAATCGTCAGGCCACAGAAAGAGGAAATCCTATCATGCTCGTAGAGCGACATTAAGGAAATACCAGAAAGATATCAAAAATGTATCTAGAAGTTGTGGGCACAACTCGTTCTTTAGTAAGTAGAAAGGCAATCCATCACGGTACACAATGAGATTCCGAATGCCTGAGTCTGTTGAGAGAAGCAGACAAGCTGTGTGTGTGTGGAAGGGGTGGAGGGCAGCTTATTTGAAGGCACAAGATAGCTTAACCTATATCGAAAAACTACCTGCCAAAGTTTGAGAGAAGAAAGACGTTCAGAAAAGGGGTCCCTGTCTCTCAGGGGTTATTTGCTGATTGCCAATTATGGAAATATACACATGAAAGACCGCCAGTGCTTTAGACAATTCTCGGGGCTGGGGCGGGAGGCTGAAACTGGAAGCCCGAGTCCGCCAATATGATGACCGGGGACCCTGTCGAAACCTCCAGGCTTTTGAACGGAGGTGCTGAGAATTGCACCTTACAAATAAAAGTAACAGGGTAAAGCAGTCCTCATGGGAGCTGCACCCCTGCTTCACGTGGGTCACCGCGTCTGACAAGGGATCCTACGTCGCCACAACTCCAGTCCCTGGAAGAGGCCCAGGTCAACTCTCTCCGAGAACCGTAAATTCTAAAAAGTAAAATATGAATTAGAGTGTAAACTTTGAAGGATAAAATAAATTAAGAACTCATTTGACAGTTAAGAGTAGTTTAGATAGATGAGAAATGTAGATAGGTTGATAAGTGATATAGATGATAGATAGATAGATAGATAGATAGGGAAATACCTAGGGCAGAGTAAATGACCTGTAGAATACAGTGAGGAAGTTCAAAATATGTCCAGAAGTGAAAGAAATAATTGAATAGAGACAATAGGGGCGCCTGGGTGGCTCGGTCGGTTGAGCGTCCGACTTCGGCTCAGGTCACGATCTCACGGCTCGTGGGTTCGAGCCCCGCGTCGGGCTCTGTGCTCACAGCTCAGGGCCTGGAGCCTGCTTCGGATTCTGTGTCGCCCTCTCTCTCTGCCCCTGTCCTGCTCATGCTCTGTCTCTCTCTCTCTGTCAAAAATAAATAAACATTAAAAAAATTAAAAAAAAAAGAAATGATATTCGAAGCTATTATGTCTGAGAATTGTATAAAACTGAAGGACCACCAGCCATGGACTAAAAGGGGTCTACAAACAGTGTGTTAAGTACAAAACGAGTCACGTCTTGGTACATCATAACAAAACTCCAGAAAAACAAAGACAAAAAGAAAATGTCAAACTCAAGAAAACACACATTTTCCATTAACGAGATTTTTAGACATCCACCTGATTTTTTTGGCAACAGCTTTATGGAAATATATTCACATGCCATATAAGTTACCCTTTCAAATATGTAATCCAATGCTTTAAAAATGTATAATCCCAGGTGTCAACCATCAACCCAACTTTTGAGTGTTTTCATTCACAAACACAAACTTGTCAGCCTTCGGCTTCCAGCCCGATCCCCCTTCTCAACTGCAGCCCTAGGCAACGATTTTCTGTCTCTGTATTTTCCTCCTCTGGAAATTTCGTATCGATTGAACCATACAACACGTGTTCTACTGTTGTCTTCTTTCACTTAGCAAATTGTTTCCAAACCTCATCCACACGGGAGCATGTATCATTATTTAAATTTTTTGTGACCCAATAATATTCCACTGTATGTATATTCAGGCATACCTTGGAGATATCGGCAGTCTGGTTCCAGACCACTGCAATAAGGCAAATATCACAACCAAGTGAGTCAAATAAAGTTTTTGATTGCCTAGTGCATATTAAAGTTGTGTTTATATCATGATGCAGCCTATTACGTTGCAATAGTACTATTTCTAAGAAAATTACCTGCATACCTTAATTAAAAAATACTTCATTGAAGGGGTGCCTGGGTGGCTCAGTCTGTTGAGCGTCTGACTCTTGGTTTCAGCTCAGGTCATGATCTCACAGCTTTGTGGGTTCAAGCCCCACATCAGGCTCTGGGCTGGCAGATCTCTGCTTGGGATTCTCTCTCTCTCTCTCTCTCTCTCTCTGTCCCTCCCCCACTTGCACTGTCTCTGTCTCTTTCAAAATAAATTTTAAAAAATTAAAAAAAAATACTTCATCACTAAAAAGTGCTAACCATTATCTGAGCTTTCAGTGAGTTTCATCTTTTTTGCTGGCGGAGGGCAGCTGACTGGCCAGGGTAGTGGTTGGTGAAGGCTGGAGTGGCCTTCTGAGCAGAGTGGTTCTCTGCTCAGCCGTGAGAAGCAGTCCTCACCCCATCGCGTCCTATCACGAGATCGTGGCAACGCCATCCACCTTCAGACCCCACTTCTAGTCCTGGTTCTCTCGCTGTTCCCACCACATCCGCAGCGACTGCCTCCACTGACGCCCCGAACCCTTTAAAGTCATCTGTGAGTTTTTGAAATCAACATCTTCCGAACTCATGTGAGCGTTGATATTTTGACCTCTCCCTGTGAATCAAAGATTTTTGAATGGCTTCTAGAATGGTGAATCCTGGGTGCGTAGATGGCTCAGTCGGTTCAGCATCTGACCCTTGGTTTCAGCTCGGGTCATGATCTCATGGTTTGTGCGTTGGAACCCGCATCGAGCTGTGCGCTCGTGGCATGGAGCCTGCTTGGGATTCTGTCTCTCCTTCTCTCTGTTCCTCCCCCACTTGTGTCTGCTCTCTCTCAAAGTAAATAAATAAACTCAAAAAAATTTTTTTTCGAATGGTGAATCCTTTCCAGAAGAAGTTCAATTTACTTTCCTCAGATCCATCAGAATCACTATGGGAGGTATGGCCTTATGAATGTATTACTTAAAAACTAAGACTTGAAAGTTAAAATTGCCCCTTGATCCATGGGCTGCAGAACGGACGTTGTGTCTGCAGGCATAAAGAACAACACTAATCTCATTGTTCATCTCCGTCAGGGCTCCTGGCTGACCAAGTGTGTTGTCAATGAGCAAATATATTTTGAAAGGAATCCTTTGTTTCTCGGTGGTAGGTCTCCACAGTGGGTTTAAAATATTCAGTAAACCTTGCTGTAAACAGATGTGCCGCGATCCAGGCTTTCTCGCTCCTCTTTTTGAACACAGGCAGAGAAAATTGAACATAGTTCTTACGGGCCCTAGGGTTTTGGGAATGGCCAGTGAGCACTGGCTTTACCTAGTCACCAGCTGTGTTAGCCCCTAACAAGAGAATCAGCCTGTCCTTTGAAGCTTTGAAGCCAGCAAGACTCCTCTCTACCTATGAAAGTCCTAGATGGCACATGAAATCTCTATAAGGGAAGCCCTGTGTCAAGGTGCTAAAGATGAAAATATGGGACCTCACGTTTCAGAAGATAGAGAGAAAAGTAATAATGTATGCTCTGAGTTCTATTTTTTTAATTTTTAAATTATATTTAAATCCAAGTTAGTTAACATATAGTGTAATAATGATTTCAGGCATAGAATTTAGTGATTTGTCACTTACATATGACACCCAGTGCTCTTCCCAAGAGGAACCCTCCTTAGTGCCCATCATTTAGCCCATATTCCCACCCACCTCCCCTCCAGCAACTCTCAGTTTGTTCTCTGTACTGAAGAGTCTCTTATGGTTTCTCTCCTTTTCTGTTTTATCTTATTTTTCTTTCCTTTCCCCTATGTTCAATTGTTTTGCTTCTTAAATTCCACATATGAGTGAAATCATATATTTATCTTTCTCTGACATATTTCACTTAGCATAATATACTCTAATTCCATCCACGTTGTTGCAAAAGTTTCATTCTTCGTCACCGCCAAGTAGTATTCCATTGTGTGTGTGTATATATATATATCACATCTTCTTTATCCATTCATCAGTCGATGGACATTTGGGCTCTTTCCATAATTTGGCTATTGTTGATAGCACTGCTGTCGACATTGGGGTGCATGTGCCCCTTCGAATCAGCATTTTTGTATCCTTTAAATACC
This sequence comes from Panthera uncia, assembly GCF_023721935.1. NCBI lineage: Eukaryota > Metazoa > Chordata > Mammalia > Carnivora > Felidae > Panthera > Panthera uncia. The sequence goes on along the minus strand of NW_026057576.1, from coordinate 3,571,284 downwards.
TACTAGTGTAATTGCTGTCATAGGGTAGTTCTATTTTTAATTTTTTGAGGAACTTTCATACTTTTTTTCCAGAGTAGCTGCACCAGTTTGCATTCCCGCCAACAGTGCAAAAGGATTCCTCTTTCTCTGTATCCTCACCAACATCTGTTGTTTCCTGAGTTGTTAATTTTAGCCACTCTGACCAGTGTGAGGTGATATTTCATTGTGTTTTGATTTGCATTTCCCTGATGAGGAGTGATATTGAGCATCTTTTCATGTGTCTGTTAGTCATCTGGATGTCTTCTTTGGAAAAGTTGTCGATTCATGTCTTTTGCCCAATTCTTCACCGGATTATTTGGTTTTTGGGTGTTGAGTTTGATAAGTTCCTTACAGATTTTCTATCTATATAAAATCTTTATCTGATATGTCATTTGCAAATATCATCGCCCATTCAGTTGGTTGCCTTTTAGATTTGCTGATTGTTTCCTTTGTTGTGCAGAAGCTTTTTGTCTTGATGAGGTCCCAACAGTTCATTTTTGCTTTTGTTTCTCTTGCCTCCAGAATCGTTCCTAGTAAGAAGTTGTTGAGGCCGAGGTCAAAGAGGTTGTTGCCTGCTTTCTCCTCTAGGATTTTGATGGTTTCCTATCTTACATTTAGGTCTTTCATCCATTTGAGCTTATTTTTGTGTATGGTGTCAGAAAGTGGTCCAGATTCATTTTTATAGGCTGAAAAATAGTCTCTAAAAGAGCACTGAGGAGTGCCTGGGTGGCTCAGTCTGTCAGTCCGACATTGACTCAGGTCATGATCTCGCAGTTCATGGGTTCGAGCCCCACATCTTGCTCTGTGCTGACAGCTTGGAGCCTGGAGCCTGCTTTGGATTCTGTCTCCCTCTCTCTCTGCTCCTCCCCTGCTTTCTCTCTCTCTCTCTCTCCCTCTCTGTCTCTCTCAAGAATAAATAAACATAAAAAGAAAAGAGCACTGAGATCATAGGAAAAGAGGGGAAAGAGGAACATGGAGGGGGTAGAATCAAGGCACTGGAGCTTGGGTCAGTTATGAGATAGTTATTACCATCATTTTTTAATTTTTAGTTAACAGCTAAAACAAAGAAAATAGGATGGGCATAAAGGAACTGTTCGAAATTCCACATCTCTGCATAATTTACCTTAACCATGTAAGTGCTTGGAAAACTACTAACAATGATTCTGGGTAGTTGGGGAAGAAAGACACGGGCCACTGCATCGTAACTATCTGTCTCCCTGTCTGCAGCAGGTGTTCAATGGGAAGTCCTGAACGGTTGCTGCTGGTTGTCATGCGTAGCTCAGAACAGAACAGCTTGTGTGAGCTGTGAGCCCAGAAGCTGCAGCCTGAAAATAGGCCACAGTCGTCAAATTCCTGGTGAGCATTGCGAAGAGACTCTGTGAGCAGTGCCGTTGCAGGGGGGGGAGGGGGTGGAATAGGTGACTTTTCTATTTGTAACCTAGGAGCAAATTACACTGTATGTCATTTTGCATAATCAAAATACAATACCTTGTCAATTACTTATTGATGCACCAATAGTGAAAGATATGGGTTAGGGTAGGGTAGCACTCTAGGATGAAAGTAAAAAAAAAAAAAAAAATCTGTAAAATATTTCAAAAAAGAGCCCTTTATGGAAGAGGGAAAAAATTAGTATAAAGACGAACAACAGAAGGAAAGGAAAAACTCCTTGGTTTAGCACTAAAACATTATATGCCTAAAACAGGATGTTCAGAGAAATCCTAAATTAATATATATGAGAATGTTTTCTGTAAAACTATTGTTTTCAACCTAACAAAGAAGGAAATTTGGACCTAATTCAAAGGATATTTTACCAACACATCATTAAAAATGTGAAGGATCAGCTCTTTTTAAAAAAGTGTTTATTTGTTTCGAGAGAGAGAGAGGGGTGGAGAGAGAGGGAGGGAGAGAGAGAGAGAGAGAGCGAGAGAGGGAAAGCAGGGGAGGCGCAGAGAGAGGGAGGGAGAATCCTAAGCAGGCTCCACATTGTCAGCCCGGAGCCCGACTCGGGGCTCGATCTCACGAACCCATCAGATCATGACCTGAGCCGAAATCAAGAGTTGGACGCTTAACCGACTGAGCCACCCAAGCGCTCCATGAAGCATTCGCTCTTGAAATTATTTCTTTCTTTGGGTAAAATAGAAAACCGTAATATAATTTTCATAGCCAGTACACAGCGAAACGGTTTATTTTTCATCCTGCTTCGCGGGGAAGAGGCCTGACACTATTTGGCTCTGAGGTAGCCTGTGATCTTCTAGATTCTCTAGACAAGACATCATTTCCTTTCATCTATGAAATTGCTCCGGAGGTAAAACATACTAGTACAGCAGTAAGTTTTGACATGATGATTACATCTACGGCGATTACCTCTCCCATTTGGATAGTGGTTTTTACCTTCTGCTAAGTAACTTGTCATTCTCTAACTCATTCTGTCTTATGACGACGGCACCTAATATTTTGGAAACTTGCCGTCCTTTGCCACTAAACCAAAGATATTTCCCTGATGCTTTGCTTTTGTTTCCTCTGAGCCAGTTACTTACTTTTTAAAACCTGTTTTTCTTCGCCCTCTCCCACTTGTAACGTTTTATTCTTCCGGCACAGTTCTTAATGCAGCGGTGAGCCCTGCTGTTCACGGTCCGCGGGCAACTGGGAATTAAAGGGACATCACAACGTGACAAGGCTTCGGACAAGGGTAACATTGACCGCTCTGCCAGGCTGCCAGCCCTTTGATGCTGTAGCATTTTGGCTTGAGCCCTTGGGTGCCTAGCTCCGTGGTAGCCTTGCCTCCCTCCCTTTTTGTCCCCAAGCTTCATCAGGCACTTGGCCCCATCATGCTGTCTGCAAACCATGTAGATACTAGGGGTTGATGCCTACATTTCCAATGCCTCAGCTGCCTCCTACCTGAGAATTTGATTTTCACCATTTTTCATACCGAACAACCCCCCCGATTCTTTTCTTTTCCCTTCTGTCGGACCTCTGAAAAGATGTCTCTTGAAAGACCTTTCTGTCAGTTTGTGTCTTAGGAATATTTTCTATGCCTTTAGGTAAAACCTTCTCGGTTCTCTTTTCGACACTGCAGACCAGACGCTTACGTCTACGTTGTGAATTTGCCATTACAATTTCTACACTGGAAATATTTTTGTCACTTCAAAAATAAGTATCGGTCCTTTTTTATGTGTAAAGTACTGTGATTCCATTATATTTAAAACAAAGCTGGGGTGCCTGGGGGCGGCTCAGATCAGGATCTCACAGTTTGGGAGTTTGAACCCTGCATGGGGCTTTCTGCTGTTAGCACAGAGCCCTTTTCACATCCTCTGTCTCCCTTATCCCCCGCTCCCCGCTCTGCCCCTCTCCTGCTCACGCTGTCTTCCTCGCTCGCAAAAATAATAAATAAACAGTAAAAAAATAAAACAAACCTAAGAAAGATAGAATAGACCTTTCTGTTAGGCTCACCTTATCTGAGAGAAAGAATCATGAAATGAACTTGCTGCTCGTGCTCTGTGGTGGGTGGTCTTCGTGTTTTCCTACAGGGCACAGGGATGATCTAAGTAGGGGGGAGAGGTGTCCACAGTGCTGCCTGTCACTTTGCCACTAGATTGTAGACGACGGGCTGGGACTGCACATCGACTCTGCTCCTTGCCGTTTACATTTACAACCATCTTTGGCCTTCGTTCTACTTACTTCATACGATGCTCTTATAATGGCACTAAAATTAGAAATATGTTTCCTGTGAGTAGTTCAGTGGCCTTTCCTAAACTCTCATCACGTGCTAGGCAATGAAATAGGCTTGTCTCGCCATTTTATAGATGAGGAAACAGAAGTTCGGGAAATTAACGTGAAAGTCCGAAAGCCAGTAAGGCCAAGAGTGGAGTCAAGTCAAAACTAAGTCTGCATGAACTATAAACTTCCAGGGGGCACCTGGCGAGTTGCATCATCTCTCTAAAACAGGCGAGGGGAAGGTCCTTCAAGCTACACAAGGCATTATCCGGAGGGCTGCTGATTCACTGCTTCTTCCTGTGTCTAGTTGGAAAAGCACATAGAGGGGCCTCCACAGTCAGGGTGGACTCTTCCCAGGAATTCCTGCTCTGGACTAGCTGTCTGACATGCACGGGGTGGGCAGGGTGCGGTGAAAACCCACTTAAAGAGCTACTGGTTTGGGGGCGCCTGGGGGGCTCAGTGGGTTAAGCAACTGACTTGGGCTCGGGTCATGATCTCACGGTCTGGCCACGTCGGGCTCTGTGCTGATGGCTCAGAGCCTGGAGCCTGCATCGGATTCTGTGTCTCCCTCTCTCTCTGCCCCTCCCCTGCTCTCGCTCTGTCTCTCTCTGTCTCAAAACTAAACAAATATTAAAAAATTAAAAAAAAAAAAAAGAGCTCCTGGTCTTAATCTTTCTGGTACTCTGCCAGCAGCTATTTCATAGTAATAATGTGGATTAGATGGCTGACAATTCATCTGTTTTCGAATGTGAATCCTCTTAAAGGAGGGCAAGGGAATAAATTAATCTACAAAGTGGACGGGAGAACAATATCTACTGTATATTACTCATCATATCCAGATAATTAAGTCAAGGTTCAAAGTGAGAGTGACATTTGAGAACATCTACATTGCAGTTGTGGTATAAGCCCTTCATTTCCACTTAAAATATTAGAAATGGGTATCATGTCTGACACCTCTTAGGGTTTCCACGGTGCTTTAAAACCACGGCAGCGAAAACAAAAGCAATTAGCTGAATGACTGTGAGTCTATTGTTTGGTTTTCTTTAGATCCAGAGCTTGAAAATGAGCAGCTCCTGGGGGCCAGGTTTAAGGGTGCCCTACATATTCACGGGTCTTTCTCCCAGAAACTCCCCCATATTCTCATGGTGAAAAACCCCCTCCTGTACCTGGCAGGGTGAGAAGGAAAAGCCACCATATTGATCTAGGCCTGGAGTGTTCTCCATCACAAAGGCTTACTCTCCTAGGGAAAGAACTTTCTAGGAGCCTTATCTGACCAGGTGGGAGGTGATTAGTCAGCTCCAGCCCCCTCTAGACTTCCTGTTTTACCTAAAAAGCTGCGAAGCACTTCTGAAGCTCACAGCCCAGGGACTCGGGACCATTAAAAGGCTGAGATTTAATTGAAAGATAGGAAATGCTTCATTTCCACCACATCTTACCCCTGGATGAACAGGGCTCCAGTATATTAGAGTGGATTATGGTTTAAAGAACTGCAAGACACAAACTCTACTTGAGTAGGAGTTCTTAGGAAAACCCCAAGACATGAGGGGGGTGGGGAACAAGAGTGCTAGAGGACAGACACTGAAGCTTCTGGCACCTGCGGCTGGAGTGAACATTAAACACACCCTAGCTCTTAGCCAAATTAACATAAAATCTCACATTAAAGACTTGTTTACCTCATTTCTTATTACCCGACACATCATTTCATCTTCCAACAACAACAACACCAACAACAAAAATGGCAAGGTAAGCTAAAAAACAAAAATAAAAACAAAAGCACCTCAAAAGACAAGAAACACACTCTGAAAAGCCAAAGAAAGCATCAGAACCAGACTCAGGTGTGACACAGCTTTTGGAATCTTCAGAGAGAGAATTTCAATTAACTCTGATTAATACCCTAATTGTTCGAATGGAAAAAGTGGACAACACACAAGGGCAGATGGGCAACGTAAGCAGAGACAAAAACTACTGGAAAGAATCCAAAGGAAATACTAGAAATCATAAACACTGAAAAAGAAAAGAATACCTGGATTGAATACAACCAAGGAAAGAATCAGCGAGCTTGAAGACATTTCAATAGAAAATTACCAAACTAAAATGCAAAGATGAAAACAAAATTTAAAAAAGATAGAGTATCTGAGGATTATGGGGCAATTAGAAAAGAAGCAGTATATGCATTATTGCAATATCAGAGAGAAAATAAGGAAAAGAATAGAAGGAATTTTTAAAGTAATAATAGCTAAGAATTTCCAAAACCAATGACTGACACCAAACCCCAGATCCAGAAGACTTAGGGTATGCCGAGATAAATACCAAAAGTGGACACTCAGGCATACCACATTTGAACTGCAGAAAAGCAAAGACAAAGAAAAGCTTGAAAGAACCCAGAGGAAAATAACAGCTTATGTATAAGGCAACAACGATAAGAATTATATTAGACTTCAGATTAAAAAGCATGCAAGTGGGAAGTGGCTGAAATAGTTAAAGTGCTGGAAGTGGAAGAACACCAACCCAAAATTCTTTATCCCGTGAAATTATTCTTCAGAAGTGAAGAAAAAACAAAGATTCTATCAGACAAACAAAAATCAAGGGAATTTTGTGAATGGCAGATCAACACAGAAACTTGGACCTACAGAAAGAAAGGAACAAGGATGGAGAAGGAATAGATGAAAGTAAAATTTCTTTCTTTCTTTCTTTCTTTCTTTCTTTCTTTCTCTCTCTTTCTTCCTTCCTTCCTTCTTTTCTTTCTTTCCTTCTTTTCTTTCTTTCATTCTTTCTCTTTCTTTCTTCCTTCCTTCTTTTCTCTCTCTCTTCTTTCTTTCTTTTCTTTCTTTCTTTCTCTCTCTTTCTTCCTTCCTTCTTTTCTTTCTTTCTTTCTTTCTTTCTCTCTCTCTCTTTCTTTCTTTCTTCCTTCCTTTTCTTTCTTTCTTCCTTCCTTCTTTTCTTTCTTTCTTTCTTTCTTTCTCTTCCTTACTTCTTTCTTTTCTTTCTTTCTTTCTTTCTTTCTATGTTTATTTATTTTTGAGAGAGAAAGAGAAAGAGACAGAGTGTGAGCAGGGAACGGGCAGAGAAAGAGGGAGACACAGAATCCAAAGCAGGCTCCAGGCTCCAAGCTGTCAGCATAGAGCTCAATGCAGGGTTCAAATTCATAGACTGCAAGATCATGACCTGACTCCAAGTTGACGCTCAATGGATGGAGCCACCCAGGCACCCCTAATTTATTTTTCTCAATTAATTGAGTAGATCACTTTGGTTTTTAAATTAACGGTATAGCAATTTATTGGGTGCATATGGCCTATGAATAAGTAAAATGAACGACAGCAGTGACACAAGGAGGACTTGAGGATACTTGATTATAAGCCACCTGCACTATCCCTGAAAGTGGTATACTGTTACATGAAAAGTAGACTTAGATTCATAATACATTTTACAATTCTAAGGAATTAAAAAAAACAGAAGTATAAGTGCTGTACTAAGTGAAGTGAGAAAATGGAATAATGTATAATGCTCAGTTTATATCAGAAAACGTAGAAAGAGAAGGGAAGGGAGAAAAATGAAGAAACAAAGAACAAGAACAGTGAATAGAAAAACAATTACCAACATGGTAGATGTTAACCCATCTTTATCAATAATCACGCTAATTTAAAAAAATAGAGACCGTTGGAGTGGAGAAAAAAAAAAAGAAAGGCCCAACTGTGTTTCCTATAACAAACTCTAAACATCAAGACACAGATAAAAGTAAAAGGGTGTACAAAATATATCATGCTAACTCTAGTCAAAAGAAAGCTGGAGCAGCTACATTAATTTCAGACAAAGCCAACTTTAGAACAAAGAAAACTATTAGTCATGAAAAAGAGCATTCTGTATTGATAAAGGAGGCAATGTTCCAAGAAGACATAACAATCCTTGATGTGAACACACCTAACAGCAAAACATCAAAATATGTGAGGCCTGAACTGACAGAATTGCATGAAAAAGTAGACATATCTAGGGGTGCCTGGGTGGCTCAGTCGGTTAAGCGTCTGACTTCAGCTCAGGTCACGATCTCGCGGTCCGTGAGTTCAAGCCCGGCGTCGGGCTCTGGGCTGATGGCTCAGAGCCTGGAGCCTGCTTCCGATTCTGTGTCTCCTTCTCTCTCTGCCCCTCCCCCATTCATGCTCTGTCTCTCTCTGTCTCAAAAATAAATAAACATTAAAAAAAAAAGTAGACATATCTAGAGACTCTGTACAAAGATGGCGACATAAGAGGCTCCCGAATTTTCCTCCTCCCATGCACATATCAGTTGTACAGCTACACACAGAACAGTTCCCTCTGAGAGAAATTCAGAAACTAGATGGGTGACTCCTGCATAACAACTGAGAAAATACCCACATGGAAATGAGTAGGAAAGGCTGGAACACATTCTCACTCTAAATTCCACCCCTGATAGAGGGCCATACAATTGGGAGGGATCCCCCGACTCTCAGCTTCTCCCTGAGAATGAAAGGTTTGGGTCACACAGCTGAATTTTCGGGCTACCACCTGGGGGATGGTCCCCCAAATCACTTAGCTCTGAAAGCCAAGAGGGCTTGTGTCGATGAATTGTACAGGACTCTAGCACACAAAGAAGCAGATGACACTCACACATGATACTCACTGTGGCTCTCCCCACCAGCGTTCAGTGCAGAGGAACAAGCAAAAACACCCATTTCTCAGTTTCTTCCTGGAAGGGGTTTAAATTGCATACTTTCCCAGATGCTGCTTGATTTCAAACTACAGTACAAAGCTATAGAAATCAAAACAGTATGGGGTTGGCATAAAATAGAATGAAACTGAGATCCTAGAAACAAATCCACACATATATGGTCAATGAACTTTTCTTAACAAAAGATTTCTTTATTTTTGAAAGAGAGAAAGCATGAGTGGAGAAGAGGCAGAGAGGGAGAGATTGAGAATCCCAAGCAGGCTCCACACTATCAGTGTGGACCACTGGGCTTGAACCCACAAACTGTGAGATCGTGCTTGAGCCGAAGTCACGCTTAACCAACGGAACCACTCAGGTGCCCCATGGTCAATTAACTTTTGACAAAGGAGCCAAAATATATAATGGGGAAAGGAGGTTTCTTCAATAAATGGTTACGGGAAAACTTGATATCCACATGCAAAGAAATGAAACTGTACCTTTACTTATACCACACACAAAATCAACTCAAAGTGGATTAAAGACTTGAATCTAAAATCTGAAATCAGAAACATAGAAAACATAGGGAAAACAGGCCTTGACACTGGCCTGGACACTTTTTTTTTTTTTTTTTTTTTTTTAGATTTAACATCAAAAGCACAGGTTAAAAAAAAGCAAAAAGAAACATGTGGAACTGTGTCAAACTGAAATGTTTCTGCACAGCAAAGAAATCCATCAACAGAAAACAAACAAACACCTACCAAGTGGGAGAAATTTGCAAATCAGATATTCAGTAAAGAGTTAATACCCAAGATATATCAGGTTATTCCTATAACTCAATAGCAAAACACCAAATAATCCAATTAAAAAATGGACATTTTCTGAAAGAAGACATACGGAAGGCCAACACATACATGAAAAGGTGTTCAGTATCACTAATCATCAGGTTTTGGTCACAAATCAAAATCACAATGAGGTATCACCTCACACTTGTTAGGATATCCAGTATCAAAAAGATAAAAGACTGAAAAATGCTGGGGAAGATGTGGAAAGAAGGGAATTCTTGAGCGTTGTTGGTCATGGTGTAAACCGGGAGGTCCACCATGGAAAACAGTATGGAGGATTCAAGAAACTAAATATAAAAATGTACAATTAAGAAAAAAAAAAAGAAGTGAAAAATAGAATTACCTACTTCTGGGTATATGTCCAGAGGAAATGAAATCACCATCTTGGAGAGATACCTGTACTCCCATGTCGATTGCAGCACCCTAATAGCATTTATAATAGCCAAAGTATGAAGCAACTGAAATATCTGTTAATAGGTGAATGGATGAAGAAAATGTCAAAGACGCACACACACACACACACACACACACACTCACACACGCACACCCTGAAACATTAGTCAGCCTTTAAAAAGGAAGGAAATCTTGTCATTTGTGACATGGATTATCCTTGAGGGCATTATGCTAATTGAAATGAGACAAGCAGAGAAAAGATAAATACTGTATGGTATCACTTATAGGTGGAAGCTTTAAAAAAAGTTGAACTCATAGAAACAGTGTGTAGAATGGTGGTTGCCCGGGGTGGGTATTGAGGGAAATGGGGAGAGGTTAGTAAAGGATCCCAACTTCCAGTTATAAGATGAATCAGATCTGAGGGTTTAATGACTAACATGGTGGCTATAGTTGCTAATACTGCATGTGTAAATGAAATTTGTTAAGAGAGCAGAACCTCAGTGTTCTTACCACTTAAAAAGGTAATATGGGATGAATGATTCTTTTCGTGATGTGATGTATCACACTGATTGTTTTGCAGGTATTGAATCAGCCCTGCACCCCAGGTATAAATCCCACTTGGTCACGGTGAATAAAGCAACCTACGTCTTAGAAGAAACAATCCTAAAATTTGTATGGAACGAGAAAAGACCCTGAATAGTCAAAGCAATCCTGAGAGGGAAAACTAAAGCTGGAGGGATCACAATCCTGGACTTCAAGCTGTATTGCAAAGCTGTGACCATCAAGACAGTATGGTGCTGGCACAAAAATGGACACATAGATCAATGGAGCAGAATAGAGAACCCAGAAATGGACTCCACAAATGTATAGCCAACTAATCTTCAACGAAGCAGGAAAGAATATCCAATGGGAAAAAGACAGTCTCTTCAGCAAATGGTGTTGGGAAAACTGGACAGCGACATGCAGAAGAATGAACCTGGGCTGCTTTCTCACACCATACACAGAAATAAACTCCAAATGGACGAAAGACCTGAACAAAAGACAGGAAGCCATCAAAATCCTGGAAGACAAAACAGGAAACAACCTCTTTGACCTGGCTGCATCAAGTTCTTACTTGCTATGTCTCTGGAGAGGGAGACACAGAATCCGAAGCAGGCTTCAGGCTCTGAGCTGTCAGCACAGAGCCGAAGTGGGGGCTCGAACTCACGGACAGTGAGATTATGACCTGAGCCTAAGTCCAACGTTCAACCGACTGAGTCACCTAGGCACCGCTAGAGCAGTTTAATTCTATAGCAACCAGAAGAAAATAAATAACAACAACAACAACAAAAAACAGAGCCACAAGCAATGAAATTAGAAAACAACAACAACAACAAGAAATCAATGGAGGAAATAAAATTCAAATTATTTGAAAAGATTGATGAATTCATAAAGCTCTATTTAGGGTAACCAAGAAAAAAAAAGAAAGGATAAACTACGAATATCAGAAATGAAAGCAAGACCATTACTATTGATCATTAAAAGGATAATAAAGGGATATTGTAAGCGACTAATATGCCCCAAATGTCATAACATATATGAAATGAACCAATTCCTTGTAAAACACAAATTACCAAAAAATACAAGGAGAAATAGATAATCAGAATAGGTGTCTATTACAGGAATTGAATAAAAAAATTAATAACCTTCTAAAAAAGAAAACAACAGACTCAGATGGTTTTACTGGTGAATTCCACTAAACATTTATTGAATAAATGAGACCAATTCTCCAAAATTTCTTCCAGAAAATGGAAGCAGAGAGAATACTTCCATACTCCTTTTATAAGATCAGCATTACTGTAATATAAAACTAGATAAAGGCAACAGAAAAAAGGAAACCTGCTGACCAATATCTCTCATAAACTGATATTTAGAAAAATCCTCACTTAAATATTAGTAAATTGAACCAAACAATGTGTAAGAAGAATTATGCACAATGACCAAGAGAGATTTATTCCAGTTACACAAGGCAGATTTAGTATTTGAAAATCAATTAATGTAACCCGTTGTATCAACAGACTAAGAGGAAAACTCATATGATGATAGCGATTGTTGTATAAATAGCATTTAAAAGATCATCAATTATTCATAAAAACTTTGAGCAAACTGGGAAGAGAGGGTAATTCTCTCTATTTGATAAGGCACACCTACAAAATAATTCTACAGCTAATATCATACTTAATGATGAGAAACAAGGTGTTTTCCTCTTAAAATAGGGAATATGGCCAAGCTGTCTCCTCTCTTCACTCGAATTCAACATCATACTGGGACTCTTAGTAATTTCTATAGGGCAAGAAAAGGAAACACAAAGTACATTGACTGGGAAGGAAGAAATAAAACCGTGATTGCTTGCAGATGACGTGATTATTTATGTAGAAGATCCTAAAAAGTCAGCAACAAAAAACACGTGGAAGTGATAAGCAACTAAAGCAAGCTGACACGATACAATAGTAATATACGAAAGTCAATTGCTTTCTTATATGCCAGCAATGAAAAAATGGACCTTGAAATTAAAACAATAACACCTTTTGCAAAACAAAACAAAAAAAAAACAAAAAATTGAAATGTTGTAAATTTCAAACAACAACAACAGCAACAACGTGTTTCTAAAGGTTACATGGAAAGTAGAAGACCCATATTAGCCAGCACAGCAGCACTTTGAGTTATTATAGAGCTGTAGAAATCAAGACACAATGATGCTTGTCAAAAAATAGACATATAGATCAGTGGAATAAAATACAAACTCCAAAACACACTCATGCAAATACGGTGAACTAATCTTAGACAAACAAGAAGGGAATTTAATTGAGAAAGGATCGTCTTTTCAACAAATAATGCTGTAACAATGGCATCTCCATCTATAAAAAGAAAAAGAAAGAAAAGAAAAAAGAATGAAAGAAAGAAAAAGAATCTAGGCAGAGACATTACATCTTTTATGAAAATTAAATTAAAATGGATCATATAGACCTAAACGTAAAATGCAAAAGTATAAAACTTCCAGAAGGGTTTGTGATGAGTTATTAAATATAACACCAAAACCACTTATCCATGAAGGAAAAAAAAAAAGACCTCATAAATTGAGCTGTATTAAAATTTAAAACTCCTGCTTTGTGGGAAACAACTGTTAAGAGAAGGGAGAGAAAAGCAACAGACTGGGAGGAGATATTTGTAAAACACATATCTAATAAAGGACTTGCATCTAATTATACAAAGAGCTCTTAAAACTCCAGTATAAGAAAATAGAGAGCCCGGTTAAAAATTGGCCAAAAGATCTGGGCAGACATCTCACCGAAGAAGTAATAGAGATAGCAAATAGGCAGATGTAAAGATGCTTAACACCATTATTTATTGGGGAATGAGCGATTAAAACAACAAGATACCAGTACGCAACAAGTAGATTGACTGAAATCCAGAAAACTGGCGATACCAAATATTGGCTAGGATATAGGGCAACAGTAACTCCAATTCATTGCAAGTGGGAACCCAAAATGGTACAACCACTTTGGAAGAGAATCTGGCAGCTCTTACAAATCCAAACATAGTCTAATCACATGATCCAGAAATGGCACTCCTAGTGTTTACTTGACTGATTTAAAAACTTATGCCCGCACACAAAAAGCTGTATGTAAATGTTTATAAAGCTTTATTTGTAATAACCGAAGGCTGGAAGCAACAAAGATGGCCTTAAACAGATGAATGGAAAAACAAACGGATACATTAATACCATGGAATATTACTATATACACCCAATAATGGATTTTTCGCTGATAAAAAGAAATGAGCTATCAAGCCACGAAAAGACAGAAGAAATTTCAGGGTGTGTAGGTAAGTAAGAGAATTCAGTCTAAAAAAAAAAATGAAGGCAATTCAGGCAAGAGTCCTAAAATACATTGGACATTTGTGGCAGAGATAGGCAGGTCGATGTATGAGGTAGACACAAAGTGAGGTGACTTGTGCTTCACATTCATATCCGTCAGAGATCATGTTTCAAGGGAGATATGGAAAGTGGTTGGACGGGAAGACTTATGCAGTAATTGTCAGCTACCCCAGTGGGTATAGAGTGGGTCCATGGCTGGCATGGTGGCAGAGATCGATGCCTGGGCTTCCCTTCACCTGGGTTAATCTAGCTGGTACTGCAAATGGAATTTTGATGTTCCAGAAAGAGAATGAAACTGAGTCCCCATGTGGTATCATGCATAAAGAGAACATTTGGTGGCAAATTCACTTTAACGTAGCCTTCCGCTATGGAAAGAGAAGTGATCTAGGCTTCTCAGGACTAATACATATTCTAAATATGAATTTTCTTTTCCTTCCCACCTTACAGTGCCTTTGATATAATACCACTTCCCAAAGGTTCAGAGAGAGTCTGATTTATAGACATGAGATCACTCATAACATCGTTCAGGACTAAGGGACCCACTCATTGCATAACATTTGTGACACTGAGTGTATAACTATTAGATCTCACATTCCTACCACATATTTTACCATCTACAAGCTGCCTGTCTGACAGAGCATAGAAATGGAAATTTCATGATTCAGCTAATGTGATTGCTTGGAGCAAAGCCTCTGTATGTTTAGGATGCTATCCTCTAAGTGTGTTATGGAATTTAAAATAACTTCCATTGTATAATAATGAAATCAATAGGTAGGGCACAGGGATCCAAAAACTGAGGACTAGAAGTTGGACTAACTCTGCTAACTCATTATTTTCATTGACTCATTGGAATATTTGTGCTTTCCTCCTTACAACTTGAGGCTGTGTTGGTCCAGAGGTCCTTGTTCCCAGAAGAAGGATACCTCAATCCAAGAACCCAGAAAGGATCGAGTTAAAGTTAAAGCTACTTGTGACCATCTCATCTTTGGCTCCTTCTAAAATTGGGCAAACAGGCAAAGAATGAAGTTATTATACTAATAGGGGTAATTGACTTTGGCATCATTATGAAGTAGTCACAGCTACATACGAGTAAGGAGGAATCAGTCTTTGAGAAGGCGACTCATGGGATCGACTGGGATGTCACTTGGTGTTCCATGTCCAATCCACGGTGAAGAGATAATTACAGCAACCACATTCTGGTAAGATGACGGTAACAGAGGCTCAAATCCCTTATCGATGAAAGTCTGAGTCACCTACGAGTCAAGACATCTGGTCCAGCAGAAATTCTAGGTAAGGGGTGCCTAGGTGGCTCAGTCAGTTAAGCGTCCAACTCTTGATTTTGGCTCAGTCCATGATCTCAGGCTCATGAGATCAAGCCCATGTCAGGCTCTGCATTGATGGCATGGAGCCTGCTTGGGATTCTCTCTCTTTCTCTCTCTCTTTCTTTCTGCCCTTCCACTGCTCATGCATGTGCACTTTCTCTCTCTCTCTCTCTCTCTCTCTCTCTCTCTCTGAGTGTAAATTAATAAACATTAAAAAAAAAAAAGAAATGCTATGTAAGACTATGCAGAATCTAGAATAGGTGGTAGAGAAGTTACATAATATTAATAATTTTGACCTTGAGACCAACTTAAGACATGGGCTATCCATTGTCCCACTAACCATTCTCCTATAAGATTTTTCCCCCCAATTAATATTAACAATCAGAATTTGGGAGAAGCTGTGACGTGAGGGCATATGCTCAGGGCAAGTAACAAATGGGTCTAAGCATGAAAGGAGTGGACAGTAGCAGAAAGTGTCAGCGTCTGTCATGTTCCACCCAGGTCCCTTTGGTCCCTTCCACAGTTTCTATGGTCCTGTTCTCTAGTTTCTGTGTGTTTCACTTTTAATAGTTCACACCTACAAACTTGTGTATAGGGATACCTTTAGGTTGTCGAAGCTGCTTTATCTGATGCCTCAAAAGCCAGAAGTGACTGGAAGTTCAAGTCCCTTTCAGGAACCTGTTGATGCAGCCTGGCATATGAGGATGAGAACCCAGCTCCTGCGCCTTCAGAGAGGATAACTCCATTGTAAAATGTTCTCTGGGCCTTCCCCTGGTTTCTCTTCCCTTCCTTTCCTGCCTTTCCCATTCCCTACCAACTACAAAGTGTCTTGTAGGAGCACTTCCTTTAGAAATCACTTGCATAAGAATCCTGTTTGACACAGGATTTACTTCTTGGGAATCTGACCTAAAGATGATGAGAACTTTTCTTAACCTATATGGGGACTGATTATACATTTGGGGGATAATAAAATTATATCCACACTTACATCCACAAGAATAAATTTCGAGTAGATTAAAGAGCTAACAATAACATTAAAAATATAGGAAAATATGTTCTATGCTCTTGAGATAGCAGGCTTTTCCAAACCTGGCATGAAACCAATATAAAAAAAAATAAGGAATATAATGATGAACTAATGTAAGATCCTCTAATGAACAGAAGATGTTCTATGTTAAAAAGGTGAAAGACAGAATGAGAAAATATTTACAACATAGATAATGCAGAGTGATATAAATTATATATAAAAGGCCATAAAGATAAAAGAGCTAAACCAAATAACCCAAAGAAAAAAAATGAGAAGAAAGAATATGTAAAAGAAATTCACAGATGGGATGTACTTAACCACATTAGTAAAAAAATGCAAATTGAAACTAAGTATAATTCGTGGAATAAATTGGAATAGGGTATTGGAAAAAAGTTATGGTTGGCAAGAGTATGTGAAAATGGGTACTTACACCCACCTCTGGATAGTGAGAATTTTGCCAATATCTACTGATATTTTAAATGTGCAAGCCTATATATTACAGGAACACCTTTTTGTAAGAATTTATCCTGCAGAAGTACTTGCAAGATTGAAAAGACAGAAAAGCACACACACACGTTTTGTAAGATCACTCGGAACTTAATTAAATGCAGAATCGAACAACTATCCAGAGATAATTTGAAGGTTCATTAGCAGAGGAAACACTGCAAAATGGTGGAGGTCAAAAGAATGCTGTGATTTACACGAGTCGGGATTGAAAGGACTTTGACGAATGGGTAAAAATCGAGCACATTTCAGAAAAATGTGTAGCGTTTGGCTACATTCGTATGACACCTCCATCAACAACAAACCTCTTTGTGTCTGTGTGTGTATGTGTGTGTCTGTGTGCTCACCCATTTACAGCAAGTTTACCGACTTGTGTCTGAGTTGAGGGATGTCTTGTATCCTTGATCACTGATCTGTGTTCCATAACTCATCTATAATCACTATGCATATTTGTGATAGGCAATGTCCATTAAGTTGTAATTGTAGGAGGTAAGAATATGGGTTTGGGTAGTCAATTCTATCAGGATGACAGCTCCACCATCGGACTGTGTTGACCTTGGACAAGTTCTTCAACTCCCCAAGCTTCAATTACCTCATTTGCTAAAAGTGGATAACAGCAATACCTGTACCTCTTTCGTGAGGCAAAATAAATAAGAAATACGATAAGAGCTGCCTGCAAATTGCCTACCAAAGTCAGCCCTTACTTATCATCCCCACAGGGAGGCATTCCCCCAGATTCAGTGGCTAACGGAGAGGAATTTTGAATGAAGTCTTATGGTTATCAAACATTTCTCAGGGAAAAACTTCTGTTTGCAGAATATCTTCTCTCAGTAGCGTACAAAACGTCAGAGCGGTTTAAGTCAAAAGTCCCAAAAATGTCCAAAGCACAACTGGCCCTCCATTACTGTCTTTTTTCATCTCCCATCTTTTCTTTAACAAATCTCTTCAATCTTATCATAGGAGCACAAGGTTTGTGTTTGTTTGTTTGTTGTTTTTTGAAGAATGAAAAATTTGGAATTCAATGCCGTGTGAAAAGAAATAAGTAAATGTTGAAGCAAAGGGCCATAAAATCAAGTAATAAACTAAAAGCACAAAGTAAAACATCACCAGCAGGAAAACGAAACTGGATATCCGGAGAAGTCAGTGGTTTTGAATCACGTAAGTTGTGTAGAACCTCTTCATGACAGCAGTTCAGGATTTAAGGGTAGTTACTGAAATTGCGTTGCTGCGGACTCCTTTCACAAAGGTACGGTCTTCATATTATTTTCAGCAACCACGTAATCTGGTTAAGTACTGCAGAAGGCAAAATAAAGATAAAAAAAAAAAAGAATAGCACTGATTTGAGAAAGACCGGTGAGCCCTTGGCCATGAGCTTTGCTCCTTTACTTACTTTCTTCATCTCCTAACGAGGTTATAATGCCTCCATTTAGAGGATTTCTGTGAAGAGTACAGATGAAATAAACAGTGACCACAGAAGTGGCTGGAACACAATAAGCACTCAACAAAGGGTAGCTAATGATCTTGGGAATTGTGTTGCTATTTTTTTTTTTAAGTTTATTTGTTTACTTATTTTGAGACAGAGACAGAGAGAGAGAGACAGCACACACACAAGTGGGGGAGGGGCAGAGAAGCGAGAGGGATCGAGAGAATCCCAAGCAGGCTTCCTGCTTTCGGTGCAGAGCCTAACACGGGGCTCGATCCCAAGGACCGTGAGATCATGACCGGAGCCAAGATCAAGAGGCTGAGGCCTGATTGAGCCACCCAGGTGTTCTTTATTAAGAGCAACTATATTCATGCAATACTTTCTTGAAAACAAACACACGGATTCATTTCTCCTAACCTCCACCTCTTTAAATTTGATCATTTTTCTGACTCCTGAAGAAACTCCTGGACCATTATTTCATCATCCAGTGTCTTCCTTATCTTTCCATACTTGTAGCACCTGAAAGAATGTGTAAAGTATCTGTTATATGTTAAGTCAAGTCATTGGTCAACACGTTGTGTGGGTTCTTCTCTGGTCCTCCGGGGCTTACATTTTCCTAGATAGGTTAGGACCCAACTCCTATATTCCTGTTATACTTCAAACACGGCCTTACCACGTACCAACTACATCCTAAATTTTTCATGATGAAGAATGAGAATGTGTGGAAGTGATTTTAGCGAGTGATGTTAGGCAGACAGGTGGGTATTCCTGGTACAAGTTCAAGGTGGTCAGTGAACATGGGTTAAATGAGTGGAAGGGTGGTTGGTTGGAGCAGATAACCTTTAAGAGGATAAGAACTGGCCAGGGGCACCTGGGTGGCTCAGTCGGTTGAGCATCTGACTCTCGATTTCAGCTCAGGCCATGATCTCACGGCCTGTGGGTTTGGGCCCTGTGTCGGGCTCTGCACTGACAGTGGAACTTGCTTGGGATTCTCTCTCTCTCTGTCTCTGTTCTTCCCTCGCTCATGCATGTGCTCTCTCTCTCAAAATAAATAAAAACATAAAAAAAAAAAAAAGAACTGGCCAAATGAAACAAGCTGTAATGTGACCTCGTTTTCAGTTAGGTCGTCATTAACTACGAAATGCTCTAATTCATTAATAAGAAATGCCAATTTAAAATTCGGATGCAAAAAAAACATGCTATCATTTAAACTGATTTGTTTTGTTACACTTCATGTGTGCCTTCCTTTTAATTGATAACTCTTACCCAAACGGAAAAAACAAATACATTAATTCCCTGTTTTTTTTTATAAACAATTATGAGGAATATAATTAACAGGAGGAAAGGAGACGTCTTATCAAATACACAGAAAAAATTAACCTGTAGGAGGATTAAAACAGAATCCTGAAGCTGTGCTATGCCTTCATCAAGGCTTCTGCAGAAGTTTTTCTAAAGAAAGTAATTAACGTATAACAAATTGATGATAAAAGTCTTTCTGGGCGAAAGATATATTTCCAGGAGGCCTAAACTTTGTTTCAATTCTCCCTCCACCGCCTTTTCTTTTCACGACCCTTCAGGCCCAAATTACCCGATGTATGAAATGGTTTTCCAGGCTGGAAATTAAGATTTTGGAAGACAGTAAAAAAAAGGTTCAGAACGGTGAAAATTCCTTTTGGAGGGAATTCTATGGTTAATGTTGGAATGTGGTGTCATCTTTGTACTCAGATACAACACGGTTTCTTTCCTGGCCGTTAATGTGCTGATTTTTCTCTTTTTATTCTTCCTTGGTGGCTTGCCCCGTGCTGTCATTTGGCTCCTGATTTTGTGCTCTGGGAAGCACTAACAGGCAGATGAAACTCACATTCCGCTGGCTAGGATGCAGGTTTCACACTGGGTTGAGCAAGAACGTGTAACACAAGAGAGCACAAAACATGAGCCCCAGCAAGAAATAACCCGCCTCTCACGCGCCTGAGAAGCACACAGTGGGGAGGACGGACGCCATGATGATTAAGTTGCACAGCCCAACTTTTCTCCAGAGTGAAGATTCCTCTGGAAACTTGTGGTTGGAAACAGTTGTATTTCCTAAAGCTGAAGTGTTTGCTTCGTGAAGAAAATAGCTGAGAAAGTAGGAAACCAAAGAGCATCTACAAAGCTATTTCTATCTGATTAATGCCAACTAAAAAGGAAAGCTTTGATTTTGTTACCAAGGAGAGAAGGAAAGCCCGGAAATGCCGAAATTGTCCCAGTCAGCAGCATCTCAAAGAGAAGAGCCATTGTCCAAGGCGCCTGGAATGTTCATCGCTCATCTTTATGTGTCTGTGTTTAGAAGTGCATGCATAGTTCCCTCCCCTTGGCTACATTTATAATTATACGTAGCAGGGTCTGTAAACCATGAAGTTTCTAAAATATCTCACTATAATCTTTTTTTACCAGCTCCTTCACACTCCCGTTTCTAAACAATACAATTATGCCTTTTGCAGTAAAAAACAGCCTTGTAAGTTACCTGCCAATTAAAAATCAAACAAACTGAATAGTGTCTTCCCAAACAAGTATCCTCCTGATGGTTTAAGTGGAAATGGTCATAAGCCGTATGTAATTGCGCAGACTGGACCACATTCAGCATTTGAAAAGCATAATATAAAACATGATGCCATTTTCTATCTTTTTTCCTCAGTGAAAAGATAACACAAAGGTTCACTACTGCTTTTGAAGTTATTTAGGTATATTAACTAAGTCCTTTTTTTCTTCTAAGAGAAGAAAAGGAGTCAAATGTCATTCAATGCTGTAATAATGTAACAGCAAACGGAAAAACAAAACAACAGTGAGTTTAGAGATTCATCCTCCCTTCTAGAATCTAATACTCACTCGTCATCACTATGGATGATAAAATCCAATCTGGGCTGTAACACCAGAAACATGGCCAGCACTCCTGTCTCTGAGGTAGTTGGTCAGACTCTAAAAAATGAAGAGGGGCTCCAATCCCATTTCCTGGACTCTCTACTTTCCCTGTTATCTTGATGCAACGCTATTGTTCTATCCTTAGTGTTCTCGTGAGTCCAAACCTGATTCAGAAAAGGTCTTAAAACCAATATTCCCTAAAGTGTGAATGACCAAGGAGAGCAAAGGAAAACCACGCCCAGCCTTGTGCAGAAAGGCTTGTTTTGCTTTGTTTTCAAACATTTCCCGGAGAAGAAAGATAAAGAAAGGAGCTTTGCCCAAAAGTAGTTTAAAGAACCGCAGTTTCTTGAGAACACAGAAAACAACAAGGGTTGGAGTGGGTCTGGAGAAATTGGAACCCTTGCATCTTGTTCGCGGGAACGTAAAATGGTGTTGCTGCTTTGGAAAACAGGATGAGGCTTCCTTGCAAAGTTAAAAAGAGACCCACCACTTGATCTAGCGTTTGCACTGCTGCGTTTATAAACACAAGTTCTGGGAGCGAGAACTCGAACAATTAAAAAGTATATATAAAAAGGAAAAGCAGTTGTGTTAGTCAATCTATAATGGAAACCAACCATTAGAAAACGAAGAATTTGGAAAGGTTATTAGGGAAATAAATGTTATGTCAATTTCAAACAAAATACAAAGTGAAAAGTATAGAAGGATGGCTTTGTGTATGCGGCACAATCTGACGTAATGTTTCTTTCCCCTTTTCACGGATGATGCAATATTACTTCTTAAAGTGCAACCCCCAGATCAGCGGCATCCGCATACCTCGAAACCTTGACAGAAATTCAAATTTCCGGGTTTTTGCTCACATCCACTGAGAGGCCAAGCAGTCTACATTTTATGAAGCCCTTCAGGTTATTCTGATATACACTGAAGTTCTGGAACCACAGACATACAAGGCACATGATAGGCTGCTTAGGTAAATACGTCTAAATTCCAAATCCTGGGCACACCTACTAACTGTGACCTTGGAGCATTTATTTACATCAAAGGATGTTGATATTCTCCTCCATAAAATGAAAATAGTAATAAAGACTATTGTCAGGGTTAAATGAGACATTGAATCGGTGATAGAATATCAAATGGGACCTTCCCTATTGTCTCAATAAATGGCTACACGAGTTGCTAATATGTCCAAATGGGAATTTCTAAAATGCAGCAGAAATGATCCAACCATCATCAGGTGACTAAAGCCTCTAAGAGAGAAGATTTGAAAATGTGAAAGACAACGTGTAGGGGAATTTTCAGGAATAGAGAAATTGCAGGGTGTTCTAAGGCTTTCTCTTCCTTTCCCTTTCGGTGAAAAGAGTAGCCACTCCCCTACCTGTAAGGCAAGAGAGAGAGAGAGAGAGCCAAAACAAACAAACAAACA
The DNA here is from genome assembly GCF_023721935.1 of Panthera uncia. Lineage (NCBI taxonomy): Eukaryota > Metazoa > Chordata > Mammalia > Carnivora > Felidae > Panthera > Panthera uncia. The sequence continues at coordinate 3,549,147 of NW_026057576.1, read as the reverse complement.
AACAAACAAACAAACACCTTCTAGAGATTGAAGATCTTTAAAAGAAGCTATTTAATCACAGGCATACTAAGCTGTAGGTCCATTCGGACACAGCCATGTGAGCAGAACAAGGCAAAAGAATTCTTGTGAGCATGTGCTCTTTGTCCCCAGGATTTGGAAACATAGGTATAAACGCTGATGTGCTACTTTCCATGCTGGACATTTTGAAGTCTGCACTTTGGTTGGAACAGCCCCAAATCACAGAACAAGGAAGAGGAGTCAGCATCTGGGCCAACCTCACTTCCTCTGGTCTGCCAGGCAAAGCTACCTATGTTTTCTATGGGTCAGTTAGACATTAGAAGGTAGGCATCTTGGAAGGACCCTGTCTAGTAAGGCTGCCTGCTCGAAGAGTAAGAGACTCTGAGGGTTGACCGCGAGGCATCAGCCAAATAGCATACCACCCACGTCAGAGAAGAGCACAGCACAGAGACCTCTGCCCACAGAGATTCCAAAGAACCCACCCATGCATTCCCTGGGAGAGCCAGCATTTGGACAGCTGCCATAGAAGACACAGTGGCCAGCCACTGTCTGCTGAGTCAGAACTACAAGAAGCAGCAGCTAAGGGTAAGATCTTTATCCTTCCCCCACCTTTCTTTTTTCAAAACCCATTTCAGTACCCTAACTTTGAAGGGGTCAGAAGATGGACGGGGGAGGGAAAAAATGGGGAAGCAAGATGAAAATAGAAGTATCTTTTTTTTTTTTTTAACCACAGTTGGGCCCTCAGTTCCTGGTAGGAACATAGTCGACTTTGGTATGAGATCAGGGTCACATTTGAGGCTGAAGTGGACTATTAAAAGTCCTGAAAAGGACAGTATGCTTGTTCCACAAATAAAGCATCTAAGAAAGTGTCTACCATGCCAATACATGTAATTTTTTCCTTTTCTTTCCTTTTCTTCTCCACCCCCCCCGCCCCATCTTGGTAAGAAGGTTGCATGGGATAGGGGATCAGACATGACCTTTGGTATTTTTCAGTTAGTGGCTCAAAGCCACTTGTAAGAAATTTTACCATTAACCAATTCTGAAGAATTACACTTGAGCAACGAACACTTTTCAGAAAGATTTTTGACTCATAGAAAAATATTATAGAAAATCTTATCTTCCTCATGCCAGAGAGATGGAATTAAGATGAGATTCAGCCAGGGTTGAAAATACTTGAACACTAGTGGGAAGGATGATATCTTGATAATGGATATCTTTGCATTTGTTCATAGGTTAAATTATTTTGAAATTAATAATTTAATTACTTAATTAGATGAACTTTCTTTCCGTGGAAATCCGTGAGTAATTTTTAAATATCAGTAGAATTGTGACACATTTAGTGTTACCTAAGAAAATTCTCATTATTAAGTTGACAAGTCCCAGCTCTCCTAATGTTGACCTGAAGACAGTCAATCCACATTTTCAGCAAAGTTACCTGGAAATATGGAACACAGAACAGGGAAGCCTGGATCCAGACTAAGGAGTGAAGATGCTTAAGTTGACTCGATCCTCAAGGGGGAAAGGTCATTGACCTCTTTTCACTCTAACCTAGAGTTGACTCGAGTCTGGAGTTCAAACAATTCATTCTTGACCTAAAAAGGCTCACTCTGAGGTTATACCTGCTTACTTTTCCTCATTCTTCACCTAATCCTGGCATAAGATGCCTTCTAATGACTATATTACTGAAATCATTTGTTGAAATTTCATAAAAAATCATGTATAAAACAATTATAATGCTTACAAGTATTTGTACTTTGTACATTGTACATTGGAAAACTGGCATTATTTTCCTATTTGCTTTTTGCCCTAATTAGCTAAATAATACTTGGAGGATGACAGAATGTCAAGATCAATAGATCCCTATACAGTACTTTCGGATGGTTATTTTTGTGGTATAATTAGCATATCTGATGACTTAATCAAAATGGCACCTTGGTCCTGCAGGGAGACAGAAAACCAGAAATACGAATTGTTGTAGGACACACAACTAGATTTCTTCTCTGGATGGCAGTTACTATGTGCCAGCTACTACTATGTTCTAAACGCTACATATAGGGAGCTTTCCATCGTAACTGAGTTTTGCTTTATAGGGCAGGATTTTTTTTTAAGTTTATTTATTTTGAGCGGGGGTAGGGGCAGAGAGGGAAAGAGAGAATCCCAAGCAGGCTCCCCACTGTCAGCACAGAGCCTGATGAGGGGCAGGAACTCACAAACCGTGAGATCATGAGCAGAGTTGAAACCAAGAGTCAGAAGCTTAACCGACTGAGCCACCCAGGCGCCCCTAGGGTAGGGTGTTATTATTGGACATATCCAGAATTACAAAATTATGGATGCAGTTTAATGCTGTTCACTATTTCCTCTTCCCAATGCTCACACCAAGAATGCTATTGGTTTTAATCTAGATCTTTCTTTATTAATGAACAGTGACTAGTGGTATGCCAGGGCAGAGAGTCCATTTTTATGACTTCTGTGATGTCAACTCAATCTGTGGTAATCACTGCAATTTATGGCACTTTAATTTCCGCACTCTGCAAGGACAATGAAATAAATCTTGAGAATCAAAGCGCCATGATCATCATGCAGTTCCTATATTTCATATAATCCCTGATGAGACTGCATATGGGACACACTATATACCAATGCCCGGATGCGTATAAGCAACAATCACAATATTTTTAATTTTTTTTACCAATCTATAATTAATGGAAATCATTCTTTATTTGGCCTTAACAAATCGAATTGTGCTCTTCGTCAATCTTCAGAGGCTATTAAAATTTCCCTTGTGATACAGTGGTGAGAAGGAAACGCTTTTGAACATTTCTAGCTGGAAACTGGGAATTCTAGGACAGAAGAAAACTTTGAAAAGCATTGATTACTCAGGGGCCATTTTCTTTAGGGAAGAGATAAGCAATGGGCGAGAATCGAATTACAACCCAGTCCAGTCCTTAAATTCTACAAAACACACTCATTACTCACAGCTAGTATCTTCTCTGTTGACCAGAGGGCTTGGGTCCTTACAGATCATAGACCCAGTAAAAGCCTCCAGATTCTTGGATAGCAGTTAGGGTTTCAAGGTTGCCATTCTGAGAACACTCTGAAGAAAGCCTCATGCCCTTTGCTGCTTCTAAACTTGGTTCTGCACTTGGATTTCTGTTTAGAATGCTCTCAGTTCTTTTTTTTCCTTCCTGGCAAATGTCTAGTCTTCAAAAATCACATTTTTTCGTGTGTCATTATGAAAGAAATAGGTGTTCATTTTAGAAAATTTGAACCTATGAAATGGTATAAAATGGGGAAAAAAAAGTCTGCCTTACGCTGGACCACTCACACATAGCCTGAGACATACTTCTTTAGTAGGTATCATTCCAGATGTTTACTGGTGGAGATATGTGTGTGTGCTTGTGTTTGTGAGGCTATGCGTTTAAATTAACAGTTGGAATGATTATTTACTGTCTGTTACCCATTGGGACTTGTACAGTTTAATTTTCTATCATATACTTATCCTACTTTGTTGGATATTCTTTCATACATGATTGGGATAATAGCTTATCATATGACACAGGGTCGTGTATTTAAACAGAATCCTCTAGTCCGGGAGATTCAGGTTGGTCTTAATTTGCTCTACTTGAATAAAGCGGATATGAATTTTCTTTGCGCTTGTGTCTTTTTTTATTAGGTATCTCTGAATTTTTACCCTGGGAAAGTTCTTCAAATAAGAAATAGAGGTCAAGAGCTTATATTTCTTGAAACTTTTGCTACTTAAAGCCAAAGTGCCAATAAAAAAGATATATTTTAGGCACTATTGTCAGCAGAGGACGACCTGGAGATCTCTTTGGCAATTCGATGTGTGAAAAATCGCATCGCTTTGTGCTTTTAATTTGATCATTTTGGTTTCTGTTGACAATGAACACCTTTCATGTATTAATTTACCTTTTTTTTTTTTCAGTTTTGTGACTCCTTTGACGTTCTTTGCTCATTTCTATGGGACTCTTTTGGTTTTAATTTTCTAAGTGTCATTCATATAGAAAAAACTTTCTCTGTTATGTACTTTGAATCTTCTTTATTACCACGTTGGATTTCTGTTAGCTTATGAAATAATCTAAATATACATCTTCGCAAGCTTTTGTAGAGTCAAAGCTCTGTCTCAGAGTTATTCGCTGTAAAACGCTGTCGCTGATCGTCAGTATTTGCCACAAAAAAACGGACCAAAACATACTGTGTATCTCCTGACGGAAGAACAAAATACCACCTCTCCCCCCTGTAGCAAAGTCAAGCCCTGACGTTCACTAATTACCAAACGTTTCCAAAAGCCAGTTTCATCCAAAGACACACTTTTTCCCCCCCAAATTGAAGCAAAATAGTATCGGCACTATTACCATTATTATTTTACGTGCTTTCACTGTTTTGTTAACGGAATACGATGTGAAGAGGTAGAGAGGAATAACGTTGGAAAAATAAGAACAAATGTTATAATTTTTGTATTTATTAACTGTAGATGCAGAATAATCAAACAAAATAAGCTCAAACAATCTTACTATATTTTGAGAGATTACTAAAGATATGAGAGGTTATGAAGTAAAATTCAATAGCATTTCTATGCACCAATAGTAACAAGCTGGAAATGATGTTTCAAGTGTGGCATTTTATTGTCCTTACATGCATTATTAAAAAGTTTAATTGAGCATGATATTGGTATGCAGTAATATATTTTAGCATCTGCTCAGACTGATCCCTATAAATTATTTTAAAAGAATAAGAAAATGTTCTATGTTCTTAATGACTTTATTCAGTAGATACACATTACCTGCTTATTGTTATACATCCTTGGAATATAATGATTCAAATCAGAGGCCATAAAGTTAACACACAAAATCAGCAGCATTTCTAAACACTAACAATGAACAATCTGAAAAGAAATCTAAAAAATAGTCCATTTACAATAGCATCCTAAAGAAGAAAATGCTTAATAATAGATTTAACCAAAGAAGCAAAAGAGTTGTGTAATGAAAACTACAAAATATTTCTGTTTAGAGATTCCTGTTTAAAAATATATAATAAGTGGAAATATATCATGAATTCAAGGCTGGAAGATTTAATATTGTTAAGCTGACATTATTGTCCAAAGTGATCTCCAATTTTAAAGCAATCCCTACCAAAATTGTAATAATTTTTTATTTTACAGAAATAGAAAAAGCCATCATAAGTTTCTTATGGAATCTCAAAAGACCCAGAATAGCCAAAACAATCTTGACAAGAGCACAATTGGAGGGGTCACACTTTCTGATTTCAAGCTTACTACAAAGCTATAGTATTCACAGCTAGGATACCTGTCACAAGAACTGAAATATAAGAAGAGAAAGCCCGGAAATAAACCCGCACTTACTTGGTCAATTGATTTTCAATAAGGGTGCCGTGATCCTTCAATGAGGAAAAGACAGTCTTTCTTTCTTTTTGTTTGTAAGAAATAGATCACTTTCCATTGTGAAATCCAGTTGTACGTTGTTATGCTTTATGAAGGCATTTTGACACTTGTCTGTTTCCCAAAGTTAATGAGACTGACTTCTTTTTTTTTTTTTTTAGAAAATGTTAGTTTCAGTATAGTTAACATACAGTGTTATGTTAGTTTCAGGTATACAACATAGTGGTTCAACAATTCCATCCATTACCCAGTGCTCAGCATGAAAAGTCTCCTCCTCATCTCCTCCACCTATTCCCTGTCCCCCCCCCCCACCAGCTCATCACCCCTCTAGTAGCCATCAGTTTGTTCTCTATAATTAAGAGTCTGTTTTTTGGTTTGTCTTTTTTTTTTTTCTTTCTTTAAGTCCACACATGAGTGTGATCATATGGTATTTGTCTTTCTCTGGTTGACTTACTTCACTTAGCATTACTCTCTAGCTCTGTCCGTGTTGCTGCAAATGGCAAGATTTCATTCTCTTTTATGGCTGCATAACATTCCATTGTATATATGCGTCACGTCTTCTTTACCCATTCACCTGTTGATGGACACTAGCACTGTTTCCGTAATTTGGCTATTGTAAATAATGCTGCACTAAGCACAGGGGTGCACATATCCCTTCCAATCAGTGTTTCTTTATTTTTTGGGTCAATACCCAGTAGTGCGATTACTGCATCCTATGGTAGTTCTGTTTGTAAGTTTTCGAGGAACCTCCGTACTGTTTTCCACAGTGACTGCACCAGTGTGCGTTCTCACCAACAGTGCCTGAGGGTCCCTTCTTGTCCGCATCCTTGCCAATACTTGTGGTTTCTTGTGTTTTTGATTTTAGCCATTCTGACAGGTGTGAGGTGATATCTCATTGTGGTTTTGATGTGCGTTTCCCTGATGATGAGTGACGTTAAGCATCTTTTCACGTATCTGTCGGCCGTCTGTCTGTCTTCTTTGGAGAAATGTCTGTCTTTTGTCCATTTTTAAGTTGGATTATTTGGGGGCTTTTTTGGTGTTGAGTTGTGTAGTTTTCTTATAAATTTTGGACACTAACCCTTTATTGGATATATCATTTGCAAATATCTTCTTCTATTCAGTAGAGTGTATTTTTGTTTTGTTGATAGTTTCTTTTGCCGTGCAGAAGCTTTTTATTTTGATGTTGTCCCAATAGTTTATTTTTGCTTTGGTTTCCTTTGCCTCGGGAGACATGTCTAGAAAAATGTTGCTACAACCATCATCAGAAAAATTACTGCCTGTGCTCTCTTTTAGAATTTTTATGGCTTCAGGTCTTACATTTAGGTCTTTAATTAATTAATTTTGAGTTTATTTTTTGTGTAGTGTAAGCAAGGGGTCCAGTTTAATTCTTTTGCATGTAGCTGTCCAGTTTTCCCCACACCATTTGTTGAAGAGACTGTCTTTCTTCCACTGTGTATTTTTGTCTTCTTTGTCGAAGATTAGTTGAGCATGTAATGGTGAGTTCATTTCTGAGTTCTCTGTTCTCTGTGTCTACTTTTGTTCTAGCACTATACTGTTTTCATTACCACAGCTTTATAGTATATTTGAAATCTGGGACTGTAATGCTTCTAGCAAAGCTAGAAGAACAAAGTTCTTCTTTTTTAAGACTGTTTTGGCTCTTTGGAGTCTTCTGTCTATTGGAGGCAAATGTTAGGATTATTTGTTCCAGTTCTGTGAAAAATGCTGTTGGTATTTTCATAGGGATTACATTAAATCTGTAAATCGCTTTGGATGGTATAGATATTTTAACAATATTGGCTCTTTCAATCCATGTGCATGGGATATCTTTCCATTTGTTTGTGTCATCTTTAATTTCTTTCATCAATGTTTTCTAGTTTTCAGAGTATGGGTATGTCACCTCTTTGGTGAAAAGACAGTCTTTTTAATGAATAGTGTTGTGAAAACTAGATATCCACATGTGCAATAATGAAGTGGGACTTTTACCTTACACCTTATACAAAAATCACCTCAAGATAGATCAAAGACATAGAGGTAAAGGCTAAAACTATAAAATTCTTACAAAACCACAGAGAGGAAAAATGTTTATGACACTGCAATTGGCAATGATGACTCTCATGTGACAATAAAAGCACAGTTAACAAAAGGAAAAATAGATAGGTTGGACTTCATCAACATTACAAACTGTTATAAGCCAAAGGACACTATTGGGAGAGTGAAAAGACAACCTAAGAAAGGCAGAAAATATTTGCAAACCATATATCTCCCCCCCCCCCGCCTTTCTTTTTCAGAAAGGGAGGTTGGGGGAGGGGCAGAGGGAGAGAGACAGAGAGAGAGAGAGAGAATCCTAAGTGGAGCCCAACGCGGGGCTCAACGCAGGACTCAGTCTCATGATTGTGAGATCATGACCTGAGCTGAAATCAATAGTAGGATGCTTAATCTGCCGAGCCACACAGGCAGCCACCCAGACACCCCTGCAAACCACGTACCTAATAAGAGATTATTATCCAGAAAATGTAACAACGCCTGCAACTCAACAACAAGAAAGCGACTTAATCAAATTGGCCCAACACCTTGAATAGATATTTCTCCAAATAAGATACAAAAATGTCCAATAAGCACATTCAAAGGTTCATAGCGTCACTGGTAATTAGGGAAAACAAATCAAAACCACAACGAGATACCATTTCACACCCCTTAGAATGGCTCTTACTGAACGAAAAATGGAAAACGACAAGAGTTGGTGAGGATGTGGAGACACTGGAACTCCACACTGCTTATGGGAATGTAAAATAGTACAGCCACCATGATAAACAGTTTGGTGGTTCCTCAACAGAGTTAAGCATAGAAATTAATGTATGATCCGGAAATTCCATTCCTAGATATACGTCCAAAGGCACTGAAAGCAGGAACATGAACAGACACTTGTATACCCCTGTTCGTAGCTGCATTATTCGTAAGAGCCAAAGGTGGAAACAATCCACGTGTTCATCAATAGATGAACGGATAAACCAAATGGGGTTTATACAAACAAAAGAATATAATTCAGCCTTTAAAAGTAATTCAATTTTGATGCATGCTATAACAAGGATGAACCTTGAAAACATGCTGAGTGAAGTAAACATAGTCACAAAAGGGCGAATATCGCATGGTTCCGGTAACACGGGGCATCTAGAACAAATACATTCATAGAGACAGAAAAGCAGAATAGGGGTTACTAGAGGGTGGGGTAAAGGATAAATTAAAGGTGATTTGTAGTAGTTGTGGAGTTTCTCTTTGGGATGTGCAAAGAATGGAACTGGATAGTGGGGATTGTTGCACAACATTGTGAATGTACTTCGTGTCGCTGAATTGAACACTTAAAAATCATAAATCAAGATGGTAAATGTTATGTTATATAAATATCATCACAATAAAAACAAATTAGGGTCACACTTTTTGTCCTTACAAAGATTATAATCTATTAGGTACACTAAACAGACATTAAATGTTAATTGTTATTATAATTATCAGTATATAAAATATATATGTAATATGATACAATATATGCTATGGAAAAATATCATACACAATGGAAAATACTGCAGAAAAACACACATAAGCTTACTATCAGGTATCAAAGATTTGTCCTAGCTGAACATCAAGTTATCAGTGTATTAATAACAATTCCACTGGTACTTTACTAATAAGGAAGAAAATACACAATTTTGAAAAAAATGTTTTTTTCTCATCCAGATTGCTCTTTTCCACAGAGGTTTGAGAGTAGGTTTCCAAGAGGGAAAAGATAATATTTTATCCGTCTCTGTATTTTCAGCAGCAGGCACATAGTAGCCATTTACATAGAAAAAAGAAAGAATAAAGGACCATGTACAGATGGATGGAAATTGCATTTGTAAATATAAATCTATCCCCCCCCCCCACACACACACAATGAGATAATCTTTGGATAATTGCTACAAAAAAACTCCCGAAAAATCTATGGTAGTTTTCAACCACAGGAGATAAACTTTTTGATATTTTTCTCATATGAGGTAAATACCTTAAAGTTGGCACAGTTTATTGAGCATCGATTTCAGAAAATATGTACTAAATTTCCAGCACTCCCAAGTGCTGATTTTCATCTCTGCTCTAATAAGAAATGGAATGATTCTTGGGGCATTTAAAGGAAGGCAAAGAAATATACATGTGGATTGGTCCACTTGTATTGCTGTCCCTTATCTTAGTAAACTATATTTTCTTCCCAAAAGGAACACTGTAGATTTTACTAATATTTCACTGAACTTCAACCACTCTTTCCTGGGACTTGGTTAGGGGATGAAAGGCAATGTTTTACTCACCCCCCTACTCAGCCAATGACATCTCTCTCTTTTCCTAACACTTAACCTCAGTCCCTGCATTTTTCATTTTCCGATGACTCCTTATTTCCAGCCTCTTAGATGGTTGATGTATACCCAACCCTTGGTGTCTAACCAAGTTGTAGTTCAACTACCGTAGTGGTACATAACTTCAATACCCTACATTAAGCATATGGAACTTGGTACAGAATAACATACCAACTGACCTGGAAAATTCAGAGTACTACTAAATTACTTTTTTTTAAGAACTAAAGTATTACAACCATAAAACTTACCAATTAAAAACATTTTTTTCTGTATCTTCAGGATTATACTTGACCTTGTAAGTTGTTAATTAACCAATAATTTTATTGAAGTGGAAATAATCATAACAGAGCATACCTTCAGACAACAAATGAGATTCATTTTTAACATTCAGCCTAAGGTTCCATTTTTCTTCAGTGTTTGAATTATTGTCAGTGAATAAATAAATCCTACATGGTGTGAACATCATTTATTAACAGGAAACAGATGTTGGAAAAGGTTAATGAATTCCTAATGGATTAGCAAATACAAACTAAAAATGAGTTGTTTTACAGCAGAGTATATATTATAGAACTAACCAGTGGCAAGAACAAAGTAGATGTTTAACAATGACGCTGAATTCAAATAAATAGTTTTAGTTAGTATCCAATAATAATGATAAATAAAAAGTAATTGCCCTGAATAACTGGGAAACCTTTTCCTCTTCAAGGGAGCAAGTGATGGATATTTGAACATTTTGAAGATCGTAGGAAGTCTTTTTGTGTGTTTAGTTACATTGCCTTGTGGGTTGTAAATATAGAAGACCTTATTTTACATTTAACAGACACCTTGTCTTACAATTTGTGTAATGAATTAAAGCTTTTAAACGTCCTAAGAGAGCTGGTATCTATAACTAAAAACAATTTTGACAAATGATTCAAAAAAGCATCTATGGGTCTGAAAACAACCAATGCAACTTCTTCAACTGATCATGTTACCTTGTTTGTATTTGTGATTTGCCTTGTATTGGTTTCATTTCTTTGGATGACCTCTCTCATTTAGTAAATCCCTTGAGAGAGGTAAAGAATGTAATTGGCCGTTCACTTAAGCATTCATATTTCTACTCCCTATTCACACTTGGGTTAAAACGTATAAACCTTTTTCCTTGTTTATGACAGAAAAATTTTAGTCATTGTTTATTTGAATAACGTTACCTTTAGAGAGGGAAGCTAGATGATTTCTGAATGAGAATTAGAGTATTTAATAACGTCATGAAATAATAAATTTAATCTATAAAATGTTTCTGAAAAATTAGGCATTCTAGAGGATTTTAAATAAATGACATGGGCACCTGGGTGGCTCAGTTGGTTAAGCCTCTGACTCTCGGCTTTGAGTCAGATCATGATTTGACAGATGGTGAGTGTGAGCCCCCCCTCCAGTTCCATGCTGCTGGTGGGAGCCTGCTTGGGATTCTCTCTCTCTCCCTCTCCCCCTCGGCCTCTCTCCTGCCCCCCCACCACACTCTCTCTCTCAAAATAAATAAATAAACTTTAAACAAGTTAAAAAATAAAAATAAATGACATAATAAAATGACCAAAGAGTTTCCAGCTTTGACTGGGGATAAGTTCAGAGACAAAAAGAACACCACACCACGTGCTGTTAGAAATGTATAAGTAAATTACGGTGATGGGAGCATTAGATGGTGAAACCACAACGTTCTAGGCCCTGCAGCGCAGACTTCTGGAAGAGAAGAAGGGACAGGCCAGACAAATGACTTGGGAGTGGCCTATAAAATCGAAGGCTTGATCAGCTCATCGCGTTAGCATGGTACAGAGCAGGAACTAAAACGCTAAGAGTTTAGAGCTTTGAGTCTCTGCAAAGTTGTGCAAATTCTCTGAGCCCCTCTGGGCCTCAACTTTCTCACTTATAAAATTTGGAAAGTAACACCCAACTTGGCAGTTTGCTAACTTATGTGAGATTACAAATGGGAAAACACGAGGACAGTGTTCGACCCCAAGAAACTCAGGAAATGGTCATTGTAGTACCTCTTCTTGTGGAAATAGCTGAACAACATGCTAATAATTTTTATTAATGTGAGAGTGAAACCAAACCATTAGGTTCATTTTGTTGTTGTTGTTCAGAGTGACAAATATTTTGAAAGATATGCTTTAAAAATAAGCTTTTGGGGTGCGTGGGTGGCTCAGTCAGTGAAGCATTCGACTCTTGAGTCCAGCTCAGGTCATGATCTCAGGGTTCATGGGCTTGAGCCCCACGTGGGGCTTTGTGCTGACAGCTCAGAGCCTGGAGCCTGTTTCAGATTCTGTGTCTCCCTCTCTCTCGGCCCCTCCCCCACTTATGCTCTGTCTGTCAAAAATAACTAAACATTAAAAAGTAAATAAATTTTTAAACATCAAAATAATATTGATCATAGACAAATGATATATATATAAAATATCTTGAAATTTGTAGGAGCAAATGATATTAATTCAGGGAGGCTTCTTTTATTTTTTAAATTAAAAACATTTTTTTAATGTTTAGTTATTTTTGAGGGAGACAGACAGAGTGTGAGCGTGGGCGGGGCGGAAAAAAAAGGAGACGCAGAATCGAAGTAGGCTCCAGGCTCTGAGCTGTCAACACAGAGCCTGATGCAGGGCTCGAACTCTCGAACAGCGAGATCCTGACCTGAGCCGAAGTCAGATGCTCAACTGAGCCACCCAGGCACCCCTATTTTTTAAAAAATTTTTGTTTATTTATTCATTTTGAGAGAGAGAGTGAGAGAATGAGCAGGGGAGGTGCAGAGAGAGAGGGAGAGAGAGAATCCCAAGCAGATTCCATAATGTTAGCACAGAGCCGTATGCAGGGCTCAAACTCATGAACCATTAGATCATGACCTGAGCCAAAACCAAGAGTCAGATGTTTGACTGAGCCACCCAGGTGCCCCTAATCTTTTCTTAAAGAAACTTATTCTCAAGGAGTTTCTTCTTTCTTTCTTTCTTTCTTTCTTTCTTTCTTTCTTTCTTTCTTTCAATTTCAGAGAGAGAGAGTTCATGAGTGGAGGAGACAGGGAGAGGGAGAGAGAGAGAGAGAGAGAGAGAATCTTAAGCAGGCTCCATACCCAGCATGGAGCCCAACATGGGGCTTAATCCCATAACATTGGGATCATGACCTGAGTCGAAATCAAGAGTTGGATGCTCAACTGACTAAACCACCCAGGCTGTCCCTATTCTCAAGGAGTTTCTTGAGGGGGTGGTATTATGATGTAGTGAGATCTAGATTATATGTAGTCAAAGCAGAGAAAACAGTATTAGTGAATGCCCAGATTTTTTTTTTTTTTTTGAAGATTGGCACATAAGAAGGCATAAAGTAATGTTTGGTTCCTTTTACCTTAAATTTCGTTATCTAGTCATAGAAACCAGTTCTTCAAGTTAGTGATTCTTTGTTTTCCATTTTGAAAAATTTCTGTCAAAATACTCTTCGATGTGCATCCATCTTGGCTAGGGTTCTAGAAATTCATCTTTAGGATTTGGGAACACTTCATGCTTTTGTTTCAAATCAATGTCCACTGGTTTAGGTGTATCTGACTCTAACTTCCGTGCTTTGTCATATTTTTGTTATTAGTTCCATAAACAAGATATATGGGCCAAGCATGACTTGTGTTCATGGCATTGTATTTTATGTTTACTTGTTAAATTTTTTGTCTTCCACCCTGGGGCAGTTAATCTATCTTGCTCACTACCAGTAGGTCTATCACAAGTTAGATTTCTGTAAATATTTAACAGAAAAATAAATGAATCTTTTAATTTGCTTTGGAAAGCTGTCCATAAAAACAATGAGAGCACTGGCAAAAATCGCCAACATCAACTTTTTCAGGACTCTGGAAATTAATGAAAGAGTTGCAGCAGTCCAAAGATCATTAAATTAAGACGAGTGGCTGAAGCTCTGTAAGAACTGTGAGCTTTGTGGGATTTTCACTTCCTGCCTTATTGCTGCCCTGCCTCCCCTTTTCTGTGGTATCCCTGCCAACACAACCTTACAACTAAAGTAGCTGTAAAAATGAGTAGCTTAACAGAAACTGGAGGGGAAGAAAGGGTTGGAGCTCCTTAGAAAGCCTTGCCCCAGCCACTCACTGAAAAGTTCAGATCACAGGGCTTATCTTTATTTGATCGTACTCTGAGCTTACTCTGTGTGCACAGCCCTATCCCCAAGATGTGACAGTTGTGTAACATCACACTGCCTGAGGTGACCATCAGGTTGGAAACTAATAAGAATTCCATGGAAAAAACTTAAAATGAAAAACCAGGGAATGAGATGATCATAGGGGGCCTTGAAAAGCTCTTGCACATTCCTAAGAATCCAAAAGGCCAGATGCAGGTTATGAGGTTATGTATAAACAGGAAGTGAAGGCTAGTGGAAAGTTGTAAAATGCATGCTGGAGCATTGAAAGTGTGCCCCCCCAAACCATACACGGCTGCTTGGCAAAGGATAGGAGGCATTATTCCAAAGCATTTAAGGGAATCTTTGTCCAGTCATTTGCTGGCTGCTATGCCAATCAAGCAGGGATGTTAGTTGCTGCCCATGACAAAGAACGCAGACTGTACTGAATTAGTCCAGGAAAATCACTTAACAAACAGTAAGAACAACAACACAAGTAGCAAGAAAATAAAAATTTTAAGATCTAGAGGGAATCTGATTTCTAAAATTTCCATATTATAACATTTGAAATACCCAGTTTTTAAGAAAAATTTATGAGACATGCAAGAAAGAGGAAAGTGTGACCCAGACACAAGAAAATAAGCAGTTAGTGGGAAAAAAATTGTCTATCAGGAAGATAAGATGTTGTACTTTCTAGAAAACAATTTTAATTCAGCTATGGTAATATGTTCAAATATAACCACAACCATATCTAAAGAACTAAAGGAAAATATAGGAATGAAGGCTCATGAAAATAAAACAAGTAAGGAGACAGAAATTATTAAGAAGCAAGCCAAAGAGAAATTCTGCAGTTGAAAAGGACAATAACAAATAAAATTTCCCTGGAGAGGGCCAATATAAGATTTGAACTGACAGAAGACAGAATCCGTGACCTTTATTCTAGGTCAATTGAGATTATACAGTCTGAGGAACCCAAGAGTGCAGTAAAATCAGACCTGTGAGACACCAGCAAGGATCCTGGCAAACCTATAATGAGAGTTAGAGAAGAGAGAGACAAAGGGGAAGAAAGAATATTTGAAGTAATAATAATCACAAAATTTCCAAATTTGATGAAAGACATTAGTCAGCACAACCAAGATGCTTAACAAATTGCAAGTGGGACAAACACATGGAAATCCACAGCTAAATACATCAGAGTCAAGCTGTCAAAGTTCAAACACAGATAATCTTTAAAAAAAATTTTTTTTAACATTTATTTATTTTTGAGACAGAGAACATGAACAGGGGAGGGTCAGAGAAAGAGGGAGACACAGAATCTGAAACAGGCTCCAGGCTCTGAGCTGTCAGCACAGAGCCCGACACGGGGCTCGAACCCACAGACCACGAGATCATGAGCTGAGCCAAAGTTGGACGCTTAACCGACTGAGCCACCAAGGCGCCCCAAAACACAGATAATCTTGAAAGCAGCTGAAGAAAAGTGACTCATCGCATATAAGGGATCTTCAATAAACATACCATCTGACTTTCCATCTGCAGCCACGGAGGCCAGAACTTAGTGAATAACACTAAAAATTCTGAAGAAAAAGGCAATTGACAAGTAATTCTGTACCCAGCAAAAATATCCTTCCAAACTGAAGGAGAAAGGAAGACATTGTCAGGAAAATAAAAACCTAGAGAAGTTGTTGCTGAAAGACATCCCCTATAAGAAATACTAAAGGGAATTCTTCAGACTGTAATTAAAGGTCACTAGAAAGTAATTTGAATCCACATGAAGCAATAAAGGACACCATTATAGGTAATTGTATAGGCAAATATATAAGGAGGCATAAATATGTTTTTGTTTGCAACACTTTTTTTTCTGCAACCTGATTTAGAAATACTGAAAGTCTTTTTACCAGGTAATACACTGCCATTCTCTGTCAGTAAACTAAACATAATTTACAATTTACTGAATTGTGCTTTAAAAGACAGCTGAATAAATTAGTAATTATGAAACTCTGTTGGTGTTACAGCAATAACACACAAAAGAGAAAGGAGAGAATGACTTGAGGCATGAATTAGAGGCAAATTGTGTGTGGTACATGTATATCCTATCTTATCAGTAACATTAAATATGAATGAACAGCACATTCTAATCTAAAGGCAGAGACGGAATGGATAATGAACAAAAAATATGATCCAACTATATGCTATGTACAAGAGACAAAATTTGGATTTAAAAACACAAATTGAAAGTAAAGGATGGAAAGATAAGCCATGCAAACAGTGACCCAAAAAGGGCTGGAGTGACCATAGTAACAGACAAAATAGGCTTTAAGACAACGAGTGTTACTGGAGGCAAAGAAAGACATTTTATAAGGATATCAGGGAATGCCCATTAGGTATACATTAGTAAGAATTATTAACGTACAAACTAAAAACAAAAGCGCTCTCCTCCCACCCCAATTAACACAAGTTGTCAGAATTGTAGAGAGAGATAGCAAATGCATCAAAAGTAGTTGGAGACTTTAACACCCTACTTTAAATAATGGATAAAATACTATGCAGAATATCAAAAAGAAAATGTTTTAAAGCAGTTTGAAAATGTTTTAAAGCAGTTAGACCTAACAGATGATTGATAGAACAATTCACCCAACCACAGCAAAATACATATGCTCGCTAACAATACATGAACCATTCTACAAGATAACATATTAGGCCATTAAAAAAAAAAAGAGTACATTTAAAGGAGAGAAATTTTACAAAGTCTGCTCTCTTGTCACAATGGAATAAAATTAGAAATTGGTTAATTGAAGGAAATTTGGGAGATTCACAGATACGTAGAAATTAAACAATTTCTTCTAAATAACCAATGGAAAAATAAGAAATTATAAGGAAATGTAGAAAATACTTGGAGATAAATGATATTGGAAAATGACATGAAAATGAATGGGGTACACCTCACTCTGAGGAGTGTTTATGGCCGTCAGCATATATATTAAAGAAGAGAAAAGATATTAAATCATAACCCGACCTTGAAATTAGAAAGTGAAGAGAAATGCGTATGTAAAGCAAGCAGAAAGGAGAAAGAAATAAAGATGAGAGAGGAAATATGAGACATCAAGGACAGAAAAATGAAAGAAAAAAATCCACAAAAATGAAAAGATATCAGCTTATCATTTAGCTGAAAAGGTAAAACCAACAATTGATAAACCCTATGATCTATAGATGATGTTGGGTCTAACTGCTTTAAAGTAGATTTTCAAGATTTACCAAGAAAGAAAGAAAAGACACAAATTACAAAAGTCAAGGATCAGAAGGACAGCATTATGAAGGAATAGCACAATTGATGCCAAACAGTTAGAGAACTCAGAAGAAATAGAAAAGTCCCTAGAAACTCAGAAACACCAAAACTGATATCAGAAGAAATAGAGTGCCTGAGGAACAAGAGGTTAAATTAGTAATTTAAAACCTTTCCGCAAAGGAACACGAAGACCCAGCATGGCTTTCCTGCTCTCTTGGGCAAAATATTTAAAGAATCGGTGGCAATTCTCACAAAAAGTAGAGAGGAGGGATGACTACTCAGCCCATTTTATGTGGCCGGTATTTTCCAGAAGCCCAAACCAGACAAGGATATCACAAGAAAAGAAAACTACTGACTTATGTAACTTATGAATATCAATGAAAAAAATCCTTTAAATGCTGTAATTCAAGTTAAATTTCCCAATAGAAACACTGCAGGGCTTTTTACCAGCTAATACACTGCTATTTCTCTCTCAGTAAAACTAAACATAATTTACCATTCACTGGATGCCCTGACTTGAAATACTCTATTTTTTAAAATGTAGAATATTTTTACTATTTCAAAAATTATGCATAGAGTAAGACTATTTTTATATATCAGACCTCAATTATACAACATTTAAATTTGCATAGAATGTGAGCTCTCTGAAAGTCTTTTTCCCTAATAGAAAGAAACTATCCATTTCCAAATCTTATTAATGCAGATAATCTATATAAATATTAATTATACACTGTGTCGCAAAATGAAATACTTATTTGCTTTATGGTGAGTATGTGTGTGTGTGTGTGTCTGTCTTTTAGAAATGTACATTAAGAATTCAGTGGTATTTTCCAACCTTCCTTTTTTAATTTTCTCGAGTCCCTGGGAGCAACTTGCAGTCTTTTTTTTTTTTTTTTTCCTTCCTCCTCTTGTGTTCATTCTCCCTGTTTTTTTTGAACTCTCTTCTCTCCCTTTATATCTGGTTCTCAACTTCTTTTGGGGGGAAATACCTTGAGCAGAATATAGTGGGAAAAGAATCTCGACCCCTTTCTGTTCCAAATTCATTTTTATCCCTTCCCATCTCAACAAAAACTTTATGGAATCAACACCACCGTGCTCTGTGGGGAAAAAAGAAAAAAAAACTTGTTAGCTTAGCTCTACTGGAAGCTGGAGGGTGCTGGGACCCTGTGTAGTGCATGGAATTCTAGATTTTCCCCTCCTTTCTCTGTATATTGGGCTCAGAGATTACACTGTGCCTCTATGTGAATATGGACAGTTAGAATTTGCCATTTAAAAAAGAAAGAAAAAAAAACTTTTAAAAATGGGATTATAGAAGGAGAGCAAAGGCTGGGTTTGAGACGTTTGGGTGGGTTCAGTGGGCATTTTGACAACATGGCTTCTCCTTTGGCATGTTTAATTGTCATGTTTAATGGACATCCTTGCAGTTGAAGATGACACTTTTAAAATAGAATTCTCTCCTGATGATGACTTAAGCCCTGCCACTCGCAGGGAGAATCAGCAGAACCTGTAGGATCTTATTTGGAATTGACATTCTCTTGTAATTTTGTCCCTGTTTATTTTTCAATTTTCTTTTTGTTTCACTGGAAAAGAAAGGTGATGTTCAATTGTAAGCATTAAGAATGTACAAGTGGCTTTGTTACAATAAAACTAAATGTGTACACACACCAAAAAGAATTCAGTGGCGTTTTGTAATCACCTGCTTCTCTAATTCTCTTTGGTTTCCCATTCAAACTCTGACCTGTTTACGTCTGATCAGTGATTTCCTTGCATAGATGCGTTTAGGGAAGGCTCAGAATTATTAGTGTCCACCTGAAATTACTCACAGTTCAGCCCGTAAGATACAGTATAATTATCAACTGTATTTCTGTTACTTTGTTTGATATTTTCTGTTGCTGTATCCATTTGCTACCAGATAGTTCTGGACAAATGCTATAAGCTATTACAGGTTATCTGACTTTGCTCTTCAGACTTTTCGAGACAAAACTTTAAGAATGCCTCATTCCTGATATTGTGCATTTGAAGAGAGTGGCTGAGGAAAGACTGGGGAGAGACAAAATCAAGAATAGAAAATGTAGACACCTTATATTTTTTAGTGAGCAAATAAAAGAGGTAAAGGTAGCTCTTAGGTTTTGAACGTAGAAAGCGAGTAAAAATATGGCTTCTGCTTTAACCATGAACACAGTTGGGTGAACTGCAAAATCATAGCTCTGTCCTTCTGTTGGGCCCAGAGAGCACTGTGGTCTCCAGGCCACCAAGAAAGCAAGTGATGAAAATTCCAGAGCAGCTCGGTTCTTTCCATTCGGGGGAGCTGGTGGTGGACTGCCTGGGCTTTGGCCGGGCTTGGAGAAAGGGGTATTGCCATCCAAGACGGTTGAGAAGAAAGCATCTGAGATGCTGACCAGTTATTAGAGGCCGGGGAGGCCTGGAGGGTCTATCCAGAATCCATGAGTGGGAGTCACACTGCCTTGCTCCCTCTTTTCCCTAGAAAGGAGGGTCATGAGACCTCTACCTAAGACTGAGGCTGGGCCAGAAGACCAAGAAGGCTCCAACCCCCCCATGAACCTTGTACCAAACAACAAGCAACAATAGGTGGCCCCAGGGGAAGGTCAAGAGACTGGAGAGGGACCTCATGCCCTTTCTGAGGCATCTAGTAGAGGGTCCGTGGCATTGGCAGTCGAGACATAACAGTCATCGAAAAATAAATGTGGGATGAGAACGTAATATGTGACAGGTGTGTTAACAAACAAGACAAAGTATGTATAATAATTACGCAGGTAGTTTTGAGCCTTGTTAAGTGAGCATGTGTACATTGAACACAGATAAGTAAGAATGGAAGGGTCAGGTAAGGGCCTGGCATTCACAAGGCATCAAGCATTCATGCCTTAAGTGAACCACCTGTTGGCCAGACCCATTGTGGGCCAGCATAGCCTCTGCTGAAATCTGTAGAAAGAACTGAACGCACTGCTCAGCAGCTTAAGGGCAAGCTACAATTACTGGCCAGGTAGAATTGCCCCTGTTGGTTGGTCTTCAAGTCTTGCTCTTACAACACACCATCGCCGGGAAGGGCCAATGTGGCAGACAGAGACATGGCGCAGCCCAGGATTTAGGGAGTGAGGTCTTCTCATCCTTCTTGTACCGTCTCCCAAGTGTGAGAATCCACCAGTCTTCTCCCTTTGCTTCTCGCTGCATGGTTTACTTGGATTGAATAACCATGGGGGTCAAGTGATTTAATTTTAGCTGTAATCCTTTCTGTTCGGCAATCACGTGTTATGCTGTCTGGTTGTGTATCGGAAGCGATCATATACTCAAGTTAATGTCCCCCTCTGACAGAGCTTTACAGAACAGAGATGCTCTGTATTCTGCCCTTTGCAGAAATAATACAGCCAAGAAAGCTTGGAGGAGGGGGCAGACGACAGAGCCTAGAATAAGCCCACAGTGCCTCCTACAAATGGTTGGGAGCAAAGGGTGTCCTCTACAACTGGCCAAACAGGTAGTAGAATTTCAGCACGTTTAAGAAGACAAAGGCAAATTCTGAGAAACCTAATGCTGTTACATTGGGTAGGGGGGAAAAGACAGCCAGGGAATTTTCTAGTTGCTCTTCATAAAGAATCAATGCATCCTACCCAAAGACAAGGGAAATAAGACTATAAACTATAACGATAAAAGCTACTATGAGAACAAAAAAATACAACCGTTCTGAGATAGAACTAAAAATAACCAAAACAAAGGAAACAGCGGACCTAATGAAAGCCCTCTAAGGTATGCATACCAATGACCAATTTACATAACATAAAATATGATAGAGCCAAACCCAATATGTCAGTCATATCAACATATTTAAGCGGGTTTAATTTACTTCAGAAAATAAACAGATATTCAGACTGAATCATAAAGCAAAACGTAACTCTGTTCTATTTCAAAAGGCACATCTAAAACCACATCTTCAGAAAGGTTGAACACAGAAGTATACACATATGTATGCCAGGAAAATGGAAATAAACAACAGCATATGTTGCTATTTTATAAGTCAAGTAAGAAGCATTAATCAAAACAAAGAAGTATTATGCTAAACTGTGTAATTCGTACAATAACAATGTGACAGTTTTGAATATCAATGCATCAAATAAAAGTAGGGAGGTTTATGTAACAGTAATTAAAGAATTTAAAAAAAGTTATAAACTCTCTTACTCTTCTCCTCTTAATTCAAGGTAGATCAAGCAGCTAAGAAAAAGTAATGATATAGAAGAGATAAGCAAAATAATCAATAAACTAGACCGGAAGTTAAATACATTTAACTTTCTACCATAATTGATAAGAAAGTTTATTTTCAAGTATATATGTAATAGTCATGAAAGTTGAACTTATAGCTGGACACAAAAGTATCTTAATGCGTTCTGAAAAGTGGAATTAATCTAGACAGACTCCTTTTTTGTCAGTGCAATAAAACTAGAATTTTATTTCACAGTTCAAAACAAAAATGGCCTTTCGCCTAAAATTTGAAAATATTCTTAATAAGTTATACTTGGGCCAAATTGAAAATACAAAATGAGCAATGAGTTTTTAGAAAAGGACAATAATGGGGGCGCCTGGGTGGCTCAGTCGGTTAAGCGTCCGACTTCGGCTCAGGTCATGATCTCGCGGTTCGTGAGTTCAAGCCCCGCATCAGGCTCTGTGCTGAAGGCTCAGAGCCTGGAGCCTGTTTCAGATTCTGTGTCTTCCTCTCTCTGTGACCCTCCCCTGTTCATGCTCTGTCTCTGTCTCAGAAATAAATAAACGTTAAAAAAAAATTAAAAAAAAAAAAAGAAAAGGACAATAATGCAAACAGCATATAATCAAAACTATGGAAAACAATAATGTAATACTAAAGGAAAACTTATAGCCTTTAAAACACATATAAGTTTAAGAAAACAAAGGAAAATAAACTAAACACCTGGCTAAATATATCATTAAAAGTACAATAAAATAAATACGTAAGTAAAAGAAGAAGAAAGGCATTATTGAAAAATAAAATAATCAGGAATAAAACAAAAATTAGAAAAAAAATAAGTAGAAACTCTGGGAGTTTTGATGCACAAAAATAATGAAGATTGATATACTATTCACACACCTAATCGATATAAAAGGGAAATGCCCAAACTCACAAAGGAAGAAATTCACAGGATAAATAATGAAAAAAAAAAAAAGGAAAAATTTTTAAAAATCCTGAAACTGTTTTGCATATCTCAATGAAAGTAAATTTGAAACTCTGTGTACAGATTTTTTTCTAGGGAAATATAATTTAATAAACCTGACGCTATAAAGGATGAAAAGCTGAAAGTAGATTTATTTTCACAGAAGCTAAAATAAAATCATCAAAGAACCACTCCTCTGACTTTGCAACTAAAGGTAGGCTAAGATTCACACGCTGATTTTACCAAATCTTTGAAAGGCAGATAATTCCAATAATAAAACTGTCCTAAAGCATTATGAATGAAAAACTTTCTAATTTTTTTAAATAAGTGGGTAGAATATAGATAACAAATTCTAATAATGATTGTGTAGGAAATTTATATATTGGCATTATTTAAGAATATCAATGCAAAAGTCTTTAAAAAAAGAATTCTATAGCACAAGAATTATATATTTTTTTAATTTTTTTTTTTTCAACGTTTTTTTTATTTTTATTTTTGGGACAGAGAGAGACAGAGCATGAACGGGGGAGGGGCAGAGAGAGAGGGAGACACAGAATCGGAAACAGGCTCCAGGCTCCGAGCCATCAGCCCAGAGCCTGACGCGGGGCTCGAACTCACGGACCGCGAGATCGTGACCTGGCTGAAGTCGGACGCTTAACCGACTGCGCCACCCAGGCGCCCCAAGAATTATATATTTTAACCAAGTAGGTTTTATGCCAGTATAATTCCAATACAACTTATTTAAAACATAAAAATAGAATTATATAAAATTCCAGTAGAATTTTAACATTGTATTGGTGGTATTAGTCAATGAGCTTTTAAGTACAAAAGTATAGAATTATGGAAATATGACAATAGGAAAGAAGAGGTAAAAACTACCTCTATTTGTAGGTCATATGCTTTCCAAATTACAAATCCATGAACTAAAAAAACTATTCTGTGTCTCCCACTCTGTCCCTCCCCCACTCATGCTCTGTCTCTCAAAAATAAGCAAACATTGAAAAAAAAACAAAACTGAATGGCACTGGTGTATAGATAAACATATCATTGGAACACTAGAGAAAGACCAGAAACGCACAGGACACACAGGAATTTAGAATGTGGTGACAGTGGCGTCTCAAGTCGGGTATCCCAAAACATGAAATTGTAAACATGCCAGAAGAAATCGTGAGTGAATTGTTTATACTTTAGAATGGAAAGGCCTTTCCAATTGTGATTGAAAGTCCTAGGGATGGCTGGGTGGCTCAGTGGGTTAAGCCTCTGACCCTTGATCTCAGCTCTGGTCATGATCTCATGGTTCGTGAGTCTGAGCCCCATGTTGGGCTCTGCACTGACGCCCAGAGCCTGCTTGGGATTCTCTCTCTCTCTCTCTCTCTCTCTCTGCCCCTTCCCACCCCTACTCATGCTTGCTCTCTCTCTCTGTCTCTCTAAAAATAAATAAACATTAAAAAATTCTTCAAAGTCCAGAAGCTATAAAAGACAGGAACTCGATAATCTATATTTGTTTATTTTGTTTTGAGCTTTAAAAAAATTTTGTTTTAACGTTTATTTGTTTTTGAAGGAGAGAGACAGAGTGCAAGTGGGGGAGGAGCAGAAAAAGCGGGAGACACAGAATCCCAAGCAGGCTCCAGGCTCTGAGCTGTCAGAACAGAGCCCGACTCGGGGCTCGAACCTACGAACTGTGAGATCATGACCTGAGCTGAAGTCAGACGCTTGACCCACTGACTGGGTGCCACCCAGGCACCCCCGTTTTGAGCTTTTAAATCATGTTAGTGCATTATTCATTTAAACATGTAATTATATTAAGAACATCCTTCTAGCTCTAGCTTTGTAAGTTTTCTTTTTCCTATGTATTCTTTTCATGCCGGTTTAGAAGTGGTCCAGAAATTAAGTGAGCTATTTCTGTGACCAATTCAGCACTCCCACAAAAGGGTTCTATAATATGCTTTCAGAGAAACACCTCTCTGTTTAACTCCGCACTGGGAGGGAGAGGGACTCGCATTCTTCTGGGACCAGCAATCTGGGTGTTAATCCCAGCTTGTTCCCCAACCACCATGCAGGGAACCCCAGTGGCCCACGACGCTTCCTCCTCTACCAGCTGAGGTGGGTGAATCTAAGATTGCCCGTCTTGCTTCCAGTTTAGGAATCCCTCAGCAACGTCTACTCTGGTAGACTTTTGGCATAAGCACTTTCCAGCATGTTCTCACATTTGTCTTGGGAAGACCTGTCCTACATTCTAGTCCTACAACCAATTTAGAAATTAGGCAGAATTTTAAATATCTCTGTACTGTCTGTACCTGTGTTAGCCTAAGATAGTTCTTCTCATGCTTTTTTTTTTTTTTTTTAATTTGAGCACTTGTGCCCAGAAAGCAATGAGCTCAAGGCTCTTATCAAAAAAGATGGAAACTACTGGAACTATGTGGGAATGCCTTCACTGTCCTGTTTGCCAACGCTGTTTTTTAAAAGGGAAGTATGAAAAGAGTCTGATATGTCCTAGAAATTCAGAGAAATTACCTAAGTACTCCCAAATTTACTTCAACGGATTTCTTGGAGTAAATTTGACATCACCATCTGCATACTTATTTTTTTAGATTGCATAATTGATTTTTTTAGATTTAAATCCTATGAAGACATTTTAAAAAATCAAAGTTTATCCTGTCAGTCTTAGACAATAAAAGTCCTCATTTCTTTTGCAAGGTAGATTTGACCATAGAGCTTTAGTTAGTAATTATAATTTATTGTTCATGTTATTGTTGTGGTATCTTCATTTGGAGACGAGCATTATGTCCTGTTTAAGCAACTAGAGATGGCTTTGTGTCTGGAGCGTCTGGTCATCCAACTTCAGCTTGTTTTACTAAAACCGGCCAACAGGCAACCAACTCACTGATTATTTCATAAGTGACAAGATTTAATAAGCACCTAGCCTCTGCTCAACCTCATGACGTGTGCAGTGATGGCCTCCTACAAGCTTTGATATTATTATGTGGTATTCAAGTGTAAAAAAGGAGACATGACTGGAGCCATTTTGAAACAGGGCTGGAGATGCCGCTCCAGAGAAAGCTGTCCTCCCCATCTTTGTTTGGAGTGGGCCAGGACCCTTGGATTGGGCTAAAGGGCAGTTGTTTTAAGCAGTTATTTGAGAAGTCAGCAGGAGGACAGATGTCCTAATCTGTTGTGAACTTTCTGAAAATAAAAGCAGGAGATCATCAGCACCTAACTCAGAGTAGCGTATTTTGTTAACACTCCGAGAAAAACTTTTTAAAAAATTTTTTCAACTCATATAATTGCCCCCCACCTCCCCTTTCTTTTCCTCAACCCATTGCTTTCACCATATAGGTGGGAACACTATTTGGGTATTTTCCCGAATCTATGTTCGAGGAATTGCAAGTCCTTAATCTTAAACGTTTGTTTGCTTCTTCTTGCAAACTCTTTCGAGGCTAACACACAGTCTACAAGGGAAGATGGATGTATGTTGACCAACAAAAATATGAGTGGCTCTATTCAATCAAGAGTCTATGCTTGGGAAGAAGTAATGAATTTGGCTGGTTGAGTAGGGCAGGGGGAGACGATAAACGGTCTTTAATATCATGGAGAAATTTGGATCTGATACTCAGCGTCTGTATGGAGGTAGTTCTTGGGTCTGTCAGGGAGGAAAAACTTTTCCTCTACCTTCTCAGGTTCGGAATTGGGGGACCTCAATGGAAACTGATTAGAGACAGATTAGGAAGAGAAAAGACAAAGTTCGTTGACATAAAATATATGGAATCTCACAGAAAATGGGGCTCAAAGAGGTAGCTAGAACTTGGGGCTTTATAGACCATCTTATTAGGGGAAGGGGAGCGGAGAAAGGACACTTATGGGAACAAAAATGACTTTTAGGGTAGACAAATGGTCTCTAAGGAGAACAGTTGAAAGATGGGATAGTTTTATGACAATGTCTGTTTAGGAGATTTCTTATGCCAGCGCTGACTCCTCTGGTGATAAGACTCTGTCTTCCTGGTCGGGAAACTCCCAGGAAGGGGATTTGTGACAGTTGAGTTCTTTTGGGAGACTCTGTTTTTAGGCAAATAAGTGGGGTCCAGGAAACCACACACACACACACACACACACACACACACACCTCTTCCTGTGTTTGTTTTTGTTTTTTATTCTTTTCGAGAGAAAGAGAGAATGGGGGTGCGAGCATGCGAGTAGGGGGAAGGGGTATCGAGGGAGAGAGAGAGAAAGAGAGACAGGGAGACAGAGAGAGACAGAGAACCTTAAGCAGGCTCTATGCCCAGCGCAAAACCCACTGCGGGACTCCCAACTCACAACCATGAGATCGTGACCTGAGTTGAAATCAAGAGTGAGACACTTGACCAACTGAGCCACCCAGGCGCCCCTGTATTTGTTGATCCTCAAAGGTCTTCCTCTCCAGATGATCGTTAGGGCACAGTGGCGTATTCTGGATCCCTTCAGGCAGCGAACATACACACACTGGTGACATCCTCTTGCTAGCAATGTGCAAGGTGGGATGTTCCGTGGCTTTCCTGGAAGCCATCTGGGGAAGGGGTGCAACAATCCGGCTTTGTGACTGATGTGAGTGAGAACCAGGTTCATAATAAGTAACAAGTGGTTAGGAGATGAAGAACGGCGGTGTTTTCATGTGAGACAAACAAGTCCAAAATTATTTTCGAAAGAACCATCTTCATTCCCATCTACAGAGCATCAAAGAGACACATTGCGACGTAAACAAGACGTGACATTACCCTCTATTGATTCAAATTGCTTCAAGTCTGTAAATATTCATCATTGCTTCAAAACCCCAATGGATGTAACGTGATTACATTGTCTGCTGTGACAATACATAAAAATGGCCTGGTGAAAGTGTACATTGTCTCATTAAGTCCCTTTTCTAGAGTTCTCAAGAGATGAATGAAAATAAAGGCATTTACGAGATATTGCTATACCTCCTTTGTTCAAACCTATCATAGTGCAGGCCTGGTTTGGTTCCTGATTGCTGTCATTTGAGTGCGGAGCCTAAAGGGCATATTTGAGACCCATCATTTCAGTTAGACCTAACATTTACCACATCAATCACACCCCTGGAAAAGGCAAAAAAAAAAAAAAAAAAAAAAAAAAAAAAAAAAAAAAAAAAAAGGAATGATTCTCCCATATCTGTAGGGCTGGAGAAAGAATAGATCTTTTAAAAATAATATATTAGGGGTGCCTGGGTAGCAGAGCTACTGGCTGAGTGGCCTACTCTTGACTTCAGCTCAGGTCACGATCCCAGGGTCGTGAGATTGAGTCCCGTGTTGCGTTTTGCACTAAGTGTGGAGCTGGCTTAAGATTCTCTGTCTCTGTCTCTGTCTCTCTCTCTCTCTGTCTCTCCCCTGTGTCCCTATTCCCCCAAAAAAGAAAAGAAAAAGAAAAAAAGAAAAATAATACATTAAATCTTTGTCCAAAAGTGGTTTTAAACATATTTATTCAAGTAATCTCTACATTCAACATGGAGCTCGAACTCACAACCTCAAGATCAAGAGTCACATGCTCCACCGACGGAGCCAGCCAGGAGCCCTGGTCCCGAAGTCTTTAATATAAATTTTCTCAGGGAGAAGGAATACCAAGATGTGTCCAAATTCCAGTCTCTGCTCTGGGTACAGTTTTCAGACAGAGCCCTGGCCTGTCAGGTGTCAAAGGGGAAAAGGAGGCAGAAGAAGTAAGAGTGACATAGAGCTTCCACTAATTTTCCTTAAAAATTTCATAACCTTGGGTGTATACGACCTTCCTGTAAGCACTGGCTTCCATACATTAATTGGTTACATTGATTACATTTGGTTGGTTACATTTCTCATTCCATTGTACCGGTATTCCTAGACTGTTAGGGTTTGTCCCCACATCTCCTTTGCCTCTCTTCCCACCTGCTTTGCTCCCTCACCCTGTTACCTGCAAATGTCAAGACCTTAGCCTCTGCTGGTCTTTCCTAGGATGTCTGCTCCTCCCAGGGAGGGGCAGGACTTCCCTTTTCTGTTCCTTTCTGACGGCCAACATTCCTCTGGTTGCTTTTCCAAAAGTTTCTCATTCGATCCTAGTGTTTTTCTGCAGTCAGAGAGGATACAACCAACAATTCTTAAAGTTGAAATCCAAAATTCCTGGGTACTTGGAGAGCTAGTGGTAGTGAGGATGCTTATTATTATTATTTTGAATGTTTATTTACTTTTGAGAGACAGAGCGTGAACAGGGGAGGGGCGGAGAGGGAGGGAGACACAGAATCCGAAGCAGGCTCCGGGCTTTGAGCTGTCAGCACAGAGCCCCACGGAGGGCTCGAACTCAGGAACGGCGAGATCGTGACCTAGACCGAAGTCGGTTGCTTAACCAGCTGAGCCGCCCAGGTGCCCCTAGTGAGGATGGTTATTGAACAGACTAGTGAACCTGCTGGAAGCCAGTGGCTTAGATAGCGTCTTAGTTGAACCCGGATTCTGTCTAAGCCGTATGCTCTGGGCTAGACCATGTCAGGTGGTACTGAAACGCTTCTGACTCTAAGACTCATACGGTCTTTGGAGCATAAAGCTTAGACTGTTTTTACTGTAAATAAAATGAAAGCATTTTACGCCTCTTAATAATTAAGGGAGGGGTCTTGGGTCGTAGCGTTCTCACCTTCTCTTCTAACGATGGGAAAAAATTGCTTTGGCAGCTTAACCAAGCTTGTGAATGCCTGAAGAGGAATGAAATACAAAGCAGAGCAAAATTGCATAGTTCTGAGATAAACTGCAGTCTTTAGTGGCTCTTCTACGAAGATTGTCATAAAGCTCGTTATAAAAACACCCAAGGCAAAAAAAAAAAAAAGTTTCTGTGTTTTTGTCGTGTGTGTGTGTGTGTGTGTGTACGTGTGCATGCTCCTTGAACGGGTGTTCTAGCTAGCTCCCTACTTGCTTAAATAGTTGAGCTTTTCAGAAGCATCAGCAATGAATAAGAGGTGAATCATTCCTCTGAATTATTGGATTTACTTGTCCATCTCAGGTTTTTTGGAATAAGCACACACACACACACACACACATCTATACTGAAATTCGGCTAGTCAATGTGCTCTGAGCTGTAATAAAAACTTGACACGATTTGGGGCATCTGGGTGGCTCAGTCGATTAAGTGTCCGACTTCAGCTCAGATTATGATCTCACAGTTCGTAGGTTCGAGCCCCGCATCGGGCTCTGTGCTGACAGCTCAGAGCCTAGAGCCTGCTTCGGATTCTGTGTCTCCTTTTCCCTCTGCCCCTCCCCCATGCATACTTATCTGTCAGTCTCTGTCTCCCAAATATAAGTAAACATTAAAAAAAATTAAAAAAAAAGAATTTGACACGATCTTTATTTGCAAGGGTTAAATCCTTCTTTCTCTGTTGCTAATATGTTTGTCAAGGTGCTATCCTTATTAAAAATGGAAAAATTTGGCCCACACTTGTCTCAGGGAAAATTCTGGCTAGTGGCTGAGTTGAAAAGAGAATAGCTAAGATCGGTGATTATTTTCGAACTGCCAGGCACGTTGTTGAGAACTTCCTGTGCTCTTTTTCCTTCTTTCTTGGAGTTTTCAAGTACCTTTCCTGCACTTCCCTTCACATTTGGGTAAATTGAACTTACAAGGATGTAAATATCTTACACAAGGTCACAAAGGAAAACGTGGCTGCAGCTTAGGAGACGTATCCCCGAGGGACTATCTAAGCATTTCCTCCGGTTAATGGTTAATAATTACCACAGTCTGACACCCAGAAGTTTTCTCAAAGATTATATATGAGTAGCAGTTCTAAAATCTAGTTTTTTGGCCTAAACTTGATTCTCTGATGCAGGGTTATCTTTCATGCATGAGGCCCTGCTTGATATTTTCCCTTTTAAAGACTGAATATTGTTAGTTCTCTTTTACAAATGGTATTTTTCTGAACGTGATGACAAGTATCTGGCAGTTGTATTTTTGCCTGCTTTATAAAAGTTATATTTGGGAACCTATGCGACTAGTCGTGAAAGTGAATCCTCTTGTTTAATTTTTTATTACCTTTTTACAAAACCTCCCCAGACGCGCCACACTAGGTGTCCTCTGGGTCCATATCAGTAACTGCAGCTAACTGTGACCTTTTCAGGGAGCAGAGATGCGGGCATGAGAATTCGCCACCGTTATCACACATGAATGTCAACAAAGATTCTCTGGTGGAAAAGCAGGACTGAGTGAATGTGTCTTTAGCTTACTGTATGTGAGAGCACTCTTTGTTTTGTGTGTGTGAAGAGCTCCGAATTTTGCCCCGGAAATGTTTGCTAATGATATACCTGGGGATGGACGGATGCTCGTGTCTCTGTGGTTAATAATTTCCCTGTTTCTGCCTTTGAATCTCTTGCTCCTCGACTCAAGATTATCATCCTCTGGTATCCTCTCGGAGCACAAGGACAGCAAGGAATTTCTGACACTCCATTTTCAGGCTTGAAAGAGTGACAATTTAGATATCAACTTAGTAGCATCGTGGTGTAAGCAGAGTGAGGTGTTTTGTCCGTGTTCTCCTCCAGGGCTTTGTGTGGCTTCTTTTCTCAAAGGAAAAGTGGCTTAACTGAGCTGTCCAACTTGGGAGGATGATTTAGCTGGCGTGTGGTGAGCAACATGAAGGTCTGGGTAGAAGGCCTTGTGGTGGAGTCAAGCCCAGCACGCCTGGAGACCTTGTGCCCACTTTTAATCTACAGCCCAGGTACCATTGCTCTTTCCATCTGAGACTTTCTGCTGCTTAGCAGTGTGATCTTCTCCCAAACCCACACGGAGGAGCCCCTGCCTGGGCTGAGCTGCCTGGGCCATGGGCAAAGCTGCCAAGATTTCCTACCCATGAATTTTTGCTTTGTCTGTCTTAGAAGAAGAAACTCTTCTCCTTCTGCCCTTTGGAGTGGGTCATAAAAATGCCTGTGAGGCTTGAATAGGCTGAAGCCTCTGAGAGTCAGGAAGCAGCCACTGGAGGAAGATGGGAGCATGGTAGGAGGACCCGAGGCTCGTCTCATCCCAAGAGCCGAGCTAGATAATCAGACATTCAGAACGCTCATAAAACCGACCTGAGTATGACAGGACAAACTGCACAAGAAGAAGGAGAGAAGAGGCCGCATCAAGGAAGGCAGGAAGTACAGAGATGTTGTTTGGGGGAGAGATGGGTCATGGGTGCTGCGGAGGGGAGGGAGCCCTGGTCACAGCGAGAGGTGAGAGAGAGAAAGAGAGGGAGAGAGAAAGAGACAGAGAGAGAGAGAGAGAGAGAGGAGCACACACAGGATCACACGAGAATACTTCCCCAAAGCCATTGACTGGAAGAACGAGAGGGTCCAGTCTTCATGAGTTTTTGCAACCAGCAAGATTCAAACACTGGAGGCTTAAAAGTCTGTGGGCTTGGCTGGGATAGAAACCTGAGGACGAGGACCCACTCCTGAAGAGCAGGCAGGCAAACCACCCCAGGGGTAGAGGGTGCCATCTGAGGATCGCCTAAGTCCCATGTGGACAGACTGTTTGCTCTTTTTGAAGTGCATCTGTGAGAGGTAGCATTGCTTCTCTGGGGACAAAAGAACCTGCGGGTGCCATTATGCTTCCCTGCCCCTCAGCATAGTCGTAGAGACATCTGCTGAGGACCGCTAACCTGGACATCACTCTTTAGCCTGCTTGCTCCAAAACCCATGCACCTGCACTATGGTGCAACTGTCTTTCTCAGTCAGACCTGCATCTGTTCCAGCATGGCGAGACCTCCCCCCCCCCCCCCCCCCCCCGAAGTTCAGCACACGTCCCCACCACAGAGCTTGAAGTTTTAGAAGTCAGCAGGATTTGCTTGGATGGAACCCAAAGTGCACTGTGCGAATCCAGAGAGGCAAGTGACCCAGAGACGGACAGTGTGAAATGAGCAATCGGAAAAATGCCTGTGATGCATGAAGGGAAATTATTCTCTCCTTTGGAAGTGCTTCCCTGAGAGAAGCAAGCATGGACTCCCCTCTACCGAGACAAAGGAGCAGGCTGGCACCATTTTCCTCAATCGCTCCTCAGCATAAACTAACTTCAGTAAGCTGTAGAGTGCCAGAAGTGGTGGTCTAACCTGCTTACACCAAGCCCCATCCCCCTGAGCTCTGCAGGTGCTTCTTTACTAGGGCAAGTGTCCCTGAGAACCAGTGCAGCGGGCTCCTTCTCCAGATGACCAGCACAAACCCCCTCCCTCCAATGGACCATGTCTACTGACCATAGAGTTCTGCAAGGCTTCAGTTCTAGAGGAAGTAGCATTATGTCTCTTTTAACAAGTAGATCAGAGCATGCCTAGTTAAAAGTCATCACACTTTGGCCAAGGCACAAACACTGTACCCCATAGGCAAGGAGAGCCTCTGCAGATGACTCACCCGAAGGATAGAACAGCCAAAACACACACAGCACACACGAGGGATAGTCTTTGACACACCAAGTCCTAGACATTATATGACCTCTTCGTCATAAACCCATTACTCTCAGAAGCAGGAAACATAACAGGCTTTTCGAACACAGAGAAGACAGAGACCTAGACAAAAAGCAAAGACAGAAGAATTCATTCCAAAATAAAGAACAAGATAAGGCCATGGCCAGAGATCTAATCAAAACAGATATAAGCATATTGCTGATCCAAAAGTTAAAGCGACAATCATAAGGATACTTCCTGGGCTTGAGAAAAAAAAGAAATGGAAGACTTCAGGGAGGCCTTTACTACAGAGATAAAAGATTTAAAAAACAGTCAGAAATGAAAAACACAAACATGAGATTCCAAACAGTCAGGATGTAATGATCACAAGGATGGAAGAAGCAGAGGGATGAATAAATGATACAGAAGATAGAATCATGGAAAATAATGAAGCTGAACAAAAGAGAGAAAGAAGAGTTATGGAACACAAGAGTAGACTTCGGTAACTCAGTGACTCCATCAAACATAATAACATTCATATCATAGGAGTCTCAGAAAGAGGAGAGAGAGAAAAGGGGGCAGAAAATTTATTTGAGGAAATTATAGCTAAAATCTTCCCTAATCTGGTGAAGGACACAGACATCCAGATCCAGGAGGCACAGAGAATTCCCATCAAAATCAATTAAAGCAGACCAACAGCAAGACATAATGTAGTTAAATTTGCAAAATACAGTGATAAAGAAAAAATCCTAAAAACACTAAAAAAATAGAAGTCCCTAGCTTACAAGTGAAGGTGCCTAAGGCTAGCAGCAAACATCTCCACAGAAACTTGGCAGGCCATAAAGGAATGGCAGGATGTATTCAACATTCCGAAAGGGAAAAGTCTGCAACCAAGAATACTCTATCCAGCAATGCTTTCATTCAGAATAGAAGAGAGATAAATAGTTTCCCAGACAAACAAAAACCAGCCCTACAAGAACTATTCAAGAGGATGCTTTGTGTGGAAAGGAAAGAGCAAAAGTCACAGACACTAGAAAGGAATGGAGAAAATCTCCAGAAACAATAGCAAAACAAGTAATATAATGGCACTGAATACATGTCTATCAATTACTCTAAAGGCAAACGGACTAAATAGGACCAAATAGGCAAGGGAGGTTAAACTACATATATATACTATAAACTATATATATATAACTATGTTAACTGACTTGGATTTAAATTTAAAAAATGAGGTGATCTCCGCCATAAAAAAGAATGAAAGTTTCCCATTTGCAGTGATGTGGATGGAGCTGGAGTGTATCGTGTCGGAGAAAGACAAATCCATACGATGTTACTCATATGTGGACTTTAACAACAACAACAGAAAGCAAATGAACATATGGGGAAGAAAAAGAGAGGCAAACCAAGAAATAGACTCTTAACTATAGAGAACAAACCGCTAGTTAGTGGAGGGGCAATAGGCTGGGGGAGGGGGGTGGGAACGGGAATGGGTTAAACAGGTACAGAGTATTAAGGAGGGTGTTGTGGTGATGAGCACCAGGTGTACGTAAGGGATGAATTACTAAACTCTACAACAGGAACTGATATGGTGCTCTAGGTTAACTAGCTAGACTTTAAATAAAAACTTGGGAAAAAATAGAGAAACACTAAAAAAAAAAAAGTCAGCAACCCTTCATCAGGGTGTTTTATGGATTCGTTACTACACATGGTGACTCATAGAATAACAGAATCTCATTGTGATCCTCCATGCACGGGTTGGTTATTTTATTACTTCAAGAAAGTTATACGTAAGCTGTCTTCAGAAGCAATCTTGCCTTTGGTAAATGCCTCCCCGGTGGTCTGAAAGTTGAGAAAGAGAAAGCAGAAAATAAGCATCCGTAGAGAACATTCATACCCTAGAAAGCTAAGATTTAAGGAATCTCTTAACACTTAGCTAATATTCCAGATGCCCCTAGTCCGCAATTTTTTATTGTTGTGCTCTACCCTTTCTTTCGTGTCCTTAATTTATATTTTGTCGGGGGTATTACCTTGAAAAGTCCATTTATCATCCAGGTGAGAAATACTGTAATGATAACAGAGCATGAGAGATTCTATATATTTGTTGAAGGGCATTGAAAACTCAAGTAGGTCATTTATATGATAACGTTTAATTCTTTCAAAGACTTTATATTGGAGAGTAGTTTCAGGTTCACAGGAAAACTGAGAGGAGATTTCTCATATGCTCCTTGCCCCCACGTATGCATACCTCTTCCGCTCAATGTCCTCCCCAAGACTGGTTTAACTTGTTACGATTGAATGAAACGGCAACGACACACCGCCGAAGGTCCAGGATTTGCATTAGGCTTCACTCTCGGTGCTGTGTTCTCCATGGGTTTGGACAAATGTATAATCGTATGCATCCACCATTATGGTATCGTATAGGGTATTTTCACTGATCCCCCAAATCCACTACACTCCACTTTCACTATATTCCTCCTTCTCTCACAACCCCTGGCAACCTTGATCTTTTTGCTGTCTCCATAGTTTTGCCTTTTCTGGAACGTCCTATTGGTGGAATTACATAGCGTGTCATTTTTTTCAGATTGGCTTCTTTCAGTTAGTAATATGCATTTATATTCCCTCCGAGTTGTTTGCGGCTTAGTAGCTCATTTCTTTTTAGCAGTGAATAATATTCCATTATCTGGATGTGCCAATTTACTTATGCCTGCCGAAGGATATCTTGGCTGCTTCCAAGTTTTGGCAACCATGAATAAAACTTCTATAAACATCTGTGTGCAGATTTTTTGTGTAGACATAAGTTTTCAACTCCTTTGGGTAAATACCAAGGAGTGATTTCTATGTCGTATGACGAGTATGTTAAGCTTTTCAAGACACTGCCAACTTATTTTCCAAAGTAGCTACACCATTTTGCATACCCACTAGCAACGTATGAGAGTTTCTACTGCACCACATGCTCCCAAGCATTTGGCATTGTCAGTGTTCTGGATTTTGGCCCAAGTAGGTAAGTAGTGGTCTCTGGGTATAGAGAAAACATACTTCAACACAATAAATGCCATATATGATGAGCCGACAGATTATATCATACTCAGTGGTGAAAAGCTGAAAGCTTTCCTCTAAGATCAGGACTAAGACAATGATGGTCACTCTCACCAATTTTATCTAATGTGGTATTAGAAGTCTTAGCCAGAGAAAGTATGCATGAAAAAGAAATAAAAGTAATCCAATTAAGAAAGAAAGAAAGAAAAAAAAAAAACTGTCTTTAGTTGTAGGGGACACAATATAGAAAACTCAAAAGGCTTCACCGAAAAACCAACAAGTGAATTCAGTGAAGTTATAGGATACAAAATTAATATAGGAAAATCAGTTGCATTTCTATACAAGAAAAATTAAGAAAACAGTCCCATTTACAATTGTGTTGAAAAAAGTACCTAGGAATAAAGTTAACCAAAAAGGTGAAAGATCTATACATAGAAAACTATAAGACACTGATGAAAGAAATTAAAGTAGGCACAATTAAATGGAAAAGCACAATCCATGCTTATGAATTGGAATCATTAAGATTGTTAAAACGTCCATGCTATATAAAGCAATCTACAGATTCAATGCAATACCTATTAAAATTCCAATGACACTTTTCACAGAAATAAAATAGGCGATCTTAAAATTTTTATGAAACTACGAAAGTAGCTAGCACAATCTTGAGAAATAGGAACAACACTGGAGATATCACAGTTCTTGATTTCAAACTATACTACAAAGCTATAGTAATAAAAAAATATGGTATTGTCATAAAAACAGATACATAGAATAATGAAACAGAATAGACTGCCCAGAAATAAACATATATACATATATGTGGCTTTTGGCATAAATTGATTATATATATATAATCTTATA
>NW_026057576.1:3429886-3512062 GCF_023721935.1 Panthera uncia | reverse complement strand
TATATATATTTATTTATATATATTTATATATATTTGTATGTATAAGATTATATATATAATTATATAAGATTATATATATATATATATATATAATCAATTTATGCCAAAAGCCACAAATATACAAAAGGGAAAGGACAGTCTCTTTAATATATGGTGCTGGTGAAACTGGACAGCCACATACGAAGAATGAAACTGATTCCTTATCTCACACCACACAAAAAATAAACTCAAAATGGATTAAAGGCTTGAACATAAGAACTAAAACTGTAAAACTCAGAGAAGAAAACATAGAGGATAATCTCCTTGACATTGTTCTTGGCAATTACTTTTTAGATTTGATACCAAAAGCAAAGGCAACAAAAGCAAAAATAAACAAGTGGGTCTACATCAGATAAAAAACTTCTGCACATCAACAGAATGAAAAGTTCACCTACAAATGGAAGAAAATATTTGCAGATCATACATCTGATAAAAGGGGTAATATCCATAATATACAAAGAACTCCTAGAACTCCTAGAACAACTCAACAAAAAAAAAAACCCAGAATTAAGAAAATGGGCAAAGGACCTAAATAGACATTTCTCCAAAGAAGATATACAACAGGCACCAGGTACACGAAAAGATGCTCATCATCACTAACCATCAGGGCGATGCAAATCAAACCACCATGAGATATCACCTGACACCTGTTAGAATGGGTTTGTCAAAAAGATAAGAGATAAGAAATGTTGGCATGGATATAGAGTCAAGGGACCCTTTTGCACTGTGGGTGGGAATGTAGATTGGTGTAGCCACTATGGACATTTCTCAAAACATTAAAATTAGAAATACCATATGATCCAGCAATTCCCCTAGTGGGTATACATCTAAGGGAAAGAAATCGCTTTCTTGAAGAGATATTTGCACCTCCATGATCATTGCATTAATTGCAGCATTATTTACAATAGCCAAACTATGGAAACAACTTGGATGTGCATTGATTGATGAATAGAAAAAAAAACATATATAGTTATATATTTATATTATAAATATATATATATATAATTATGTATTTAACTAGTTATATATGTATAAATGTAAATACACACATGGCTTTAGTTTAAGGCGTACAACATAATGATTTAATATATTTATATATTGTGAAATGATTACCAAATAGATTTAGTTAACATCCATGAGCTGACACAGTGGGTTTTTTTTTTTATAACGAAAACTTTTAAGATCAGCTCTCTTTAACTATTTGCAAATAAATATGGGGGCACCCGGGTGGCTCAGTCAGTTAAGCATTCGACTCTTGGTTTTGGCTCAGTCATCTCATGGTTTTGTGAGTTCAAGCCCCGCATTGGGTTCTGTGCTGACAGTGCAGAGGCTGCTTGAGATTCTGGGTCTCGCTCTCTCTCTCTCTGCCCCTCCCCCACTCACGCTGTCTCTGTCTCTCTCAAAATAAATTAATACGCTTAAAAAATTAAAAAAACAAACATGCAAATAAATATGTAATACGGTATTGATAACTGTAGTCACCAGGTAGTATATTATATCCTCAGAACTTATTTATTATAAGTATATGATATCAACATATATATCTATATCGATATAATATATATTTACATATATATGCCACAATTTCTTTATCCATTCATCAGTCAATGCACACTTAAGTTATGTATGTGGTACACACACACACACACACACACACACACATACACACACTGTAATATTTGTCAGCCATAAGTCATAAAAAAGCAAATTTTGACATTTGTGACAACACGGGTTGTCCTTGAGGGTTCTAAGTGAAATATGTCAGAAAGAGAAAAACAAATACTATATGATCTCGCTTATATGTGGAATCTGAAAAAGAAAAAACAACAAACTGATGGAAACAGAATACATTAGTGGCTTCCAGAAGTGTGGGGGTGGGTCATGGGAAAAGTAGGTAAAGGTGGTCTAAAGGTAAAAACTTCCAGTTTTAAGGTAAATAGGTTCTGGGGATATAGTATAAACATGGCGACTATAGGTAACAGTACTGTAATATGTATTTATTTGTGAGTTGTTAAGAGAGTAGATCTTAAAAGTTCTCATTGTAAAAAACAGCAACAACACTAAACTGTGTGAACTGACGGATGTTAACGAAGTCTGTTGGGGTAATCGTTTCACAGCACACACATATATTAAATCGTCACGTTGTACCCCTTAAACTAAAACAATATTATATGTCAATTATGGTTCAATTAAAATGGAAAACAAAGAAGAAAATCCCATCTTCTGAATAAAGACCGTTTTCTTTCTCTCTTCCCCTCTCCCTGCAAAATGTGCAGAAGGATTTGTATAGACAAGTCTCCAAAGAGGTTGTGCAAATGGCCAACGAGCCATTTGAAAAGATGCCTAACGCCACTAATCACAAGAGAAATGCAAATTAAACTATAACGAAATACCATCTTACCCCCATTGAGATGGTCACTATCAAAAGAACAGAAAACAGCCAACTGGCGAAAATGTAGCCAAATTGGAATGCTTGTGCTCTGTTGTTGGGAATATAAAATGGTGCAGGTTCCTCAAAAAAATAGAATTACCGTATAATCCAGCGATTCCATTTCTGGGTACTAGTCAAAAGAATTCAATAAGCACAGCCTTTTTTCACTCCAGCATTCTTCACAATAACCATGAGGTACAAGTAGCCCAAACGTCCATCAGTGGATAAATGGATAAAGAATATGTGGTATATGCCTACAATGGGATATCACTCAGCCTTGGAAATAAAGGAAAACCTATCACCTTGTACAACATACATCGAGAGTTTAGCTAAACTACTCCTCCTTATTGTTGCCTCTTCATCCATTTTGTTTGGCCAAGTGGCCTGCGGGCACCCAAACTGACCTTCAGTCCCTCCTGCAAGCACCAGCCCAGCCCGGCAGCCTGCAGAGTCATATGCAAATGTAAGTTCCAGACATGACTTTGCCAACAGACTTGTGGTAAACAGCCTCCCACCTTTCAGTGTCATACGCTTTATGGACCACTTGTAAGCCCTGGGAACCTCCCATGCAGCATACCAAAACTTCACTCTTTTGGTTGAAATGGACCAATCTGGCCCTAATCCAGAAACCCCAAAGCCCTCTACCTGTGGACCCTAGCAAAGGCACATCCCCAGATCCCGTCTCTCTTTCAGTCTGCACTCTGCCTTGACCTCCCCAGGGGGCCTCTCGAGGCATGTTGTGGACACGCTCCAGGACTGGTGAGGAACAAAGTTCTCTGTTTCACATTGTCTTGTGGTCTGCTGTTGAACAGGTAGAGAGATTGAGTTTTGCAAGACGCAAAAGTTCGGGAGATCTGTTGTGCAACAATGTGAATACGTTTCACACTATTGAGATGCATTCTTAAAATTGTAAAGAGTGTCAACGCAATGTTGATTTTTATCACAATCTTAAAAAAAAAAAATCCGGGGGCACCTGGGTGGCTCGGTCGGTTAAGCGTCCAACTTCAGCTCAGGTCACGATCTCGCCGTCCGTGAGTTCGAGCCCCGCATCAGGCTCCGTGCTGACAGGTCAGAGCCTGGAGACTGCTTCCGATTCTGTGTCTCCCTCTCTCTCTGCCCCTCCCCCATTCATGCTCTGTCTCTCTCTCTCTCTCAAAAATGAATAAAGGTTAAAACAAAAAACAAAAAAAAACTAGAGAAAGAAAATAACCAAGTCTCAAAACGTAGTCTCTGGTATTTTGGTCGACACACTGTTTTGTCTACCTGTAAGGTCTTTACCCAACTTCTTTTCCTACCTTACTCCTACTTCTCCTTTAAGAATCAGTACACATGCCATTATGCCATCTCCCTCAGGAAGCTTTCCTTGACCAACCTTCTTGCTCGTTCTGGGTTAGGTGTCCAGACGCTTACTTCTGCCAAATATATAGTACGTGTGTTTTAGTTGACTACTTGTCTGTCCCCAGTGGTGTGTGAGATTGTGGGTATCGGTGGTTCATAGTCAGTGGGCTTTAGAAACTTACGTGAAGTACCTAGGCACGTCAGACCCAGCTCTTGGCATATTATATGGCTGAGAGAGAAAGAGAGGGAGCTAGAGAATGTTTTTGAATAAATGGATTGTCGAGGTCAATCCTTAAAATGACTAACCCAAATGTGGCATAGCCCAAATGCCCGAGATTCTACAGTTGCTTTCTGGGTGAAGTCTTTCTTGTGACATTTCCAAAACATAAATACAAAAGGGAGTAAGTTTCTGACATCAATACTTAATTTATTTGACTGGTTTTTCTTTTGTGTAAAGAATACTGTATGTTCAATTCACAAATATCGCATGCCCAGTCCTCTTAATGGGGATATTCAGTTGCTGAAAACAGTTGGGAATTGTCATTCCCCTGTGAAGAGATGACAATGCACTTAGAAAATTATTTTTTAATGCTTATTTATTTATTTTTCAGGGGCGGGGGAGTGAGGGGCAGAGAGATAGGGAGAGAGAATCCCAAGCAGGCTCCATGCTATCTTCACGGAGCCCTATGTGGGGCTCGATCTCATCATCGGTGACATCATGACCTGAGCCCAAATTAAGAGCCTGATGCTGAATCTCTCCTTTAGAAATTTAAATGGCAAGTTTCCCAAAACATGGTGGATAGCACAAAAACAGCAGAATTTAAGAGATCAACATGCTCTTTGGAATGAGTGGAGAGAGGGAAGCAGAAGAATGGAAAGAAAAAAAAGAAGTGATAGGAGGCCACGGGGAAGGAAGAAAGTAGCATTTGTTAATGACTTGGTCATTTTATTTAATCCCCACCTGCATTCCATTTGAAGGAGCTGGAGAAAAGTCAAAATGCTTAACCTGGCTTGCTTAGCTTGTAAATCATAAAGTGCAATTTCAGTTCTGAGGTGTGCCTACCAAGCTCTATGGAAATCAGTATTTTATCGTATAAATTTACCCTATGTTTACAGAAGAATAAATTTTAACCTAAGAGGATAATTGTATTATGGCTGGCCCAAAGGAAGAAAATGAAAAGGTCTTTAAGGCTTTCGTTAATGACTCCGAGAGTAATTTTACTGCACTCTTCTATGTTATTTGTTTCCTTTAGCAGGTGGCAAGGTGACAGTGGCTAACATGATTATAATCACGGAGAAGACAGGAAGCTGTCTTGCCAAAGTAAAGGTGAAGTAAAGCCCCAGGGAGGCCTTGAGCCGGGCATGTGGACTGCTCCTTTAACGTGGCTGCTGGGTTCTTGCTCCAGTCACTCCTGTGGGCTGTGTGACCAGACTTGGTCTGACATCGGGAAGAGGACCAGCCGGCAGTTTAGTGTGACAGCCTGGGATCTAATGCGCCTGAATGAAATCAAATTAGAGTTTTAGATTCCAATGTGGAGAATTTAATCAATGGTATTGGTGTGTGTTTAAAAACAAAAAACCCACAAACCTGGTAATAATATATTTTGGTTTAGTTAAGACCAAAATTCTAGATATGTGGCCTTGAGTGAATGGTCAAGAAAGAATTCTTGAGACATTTTTGGTGCAAAAAGGTGCTTTTATTAAAGTACACAGACGGGACCCATGGGCAGAAAGAGTCACTCTTTTGCTGTATGAAGCTGGTGATTATATGCTTAGTGCTTAAGGGGGAGGAGATGTGCAGGGAATATGAGATCATAAATGTCTTCTTTGAGTTTCTATTCGTAGAACTACTTTCTTTTTTTTTTTTAATGTTTATTTTTGAGAGAGAGTGTGAACAGG
Source organism: Panthera uncia (assembly GCF_023721935.1). Lineage (NCBI taxonomy): Eukaryota > Metazoa > Chordata > Mammalia > Carnivora > Felidae > Panthera > Panthera uncia. The sequence continues at coordinate 3,506,355 of NW_026057576.1, read as the reverse complement.
GGTGGAGGGAGCAGAGAGAGAGAGAGGGAGACAGAGAATCCCAAGCAGGCTTAGCACTGTCGGCACAGAGCCTGATGCTGGGCTCAAACTCATGAACTGTGAGATCATGACCTGAGCCGGAATCAAGAGTTGGATGCTTACCTGACTGAGCCACCCAGGCGCCCCTTGTAAGGCTGCTTTCATAAGATTTCTGTGGCACCTATCATTCAGCTCAGTATTCACTTATCATTCAGCTCAGTATTCACTATTGGTGAAATGTACAGGCAGTCATCAGACACTTTAAGAATGTAGGAACCATCATGTATGTGATCCTTATCTAAACCATGCAGGCTATAGGTCATCCTTCTGGGCTAAAGGTGGACATTTTTCTGCTCCTATCCCTTCTCATCTAGGACATTGCAAACTTCCAGAGGTAGATATTTCATACACACACACACACACACACACACACACACACACACACCCTGGAGTCATATAAACCTACATTGACATTAATACTTGAAAGAATATGGAACAAAAATCAGTCAGAAGCAATAGTCACGTATTGTAAATCACCCTCATAAGGGTTGCTTCATTGCTTTGCTATAATTTTTGGTGGGGGGGGGGGACATAGAGATGAGAAAAAAAATATGACCGTAAGAGTCAGAATTGGTGAAGGTTTTAGAGAAAAATGAGCCATAAAAGCCTATGCCTTCCGTGTGAGTTAACATTCTACTAAGAAAATTATGTCATAAACAACTTTTTATGAATTTCAAGAACAACTCTATGAAAAGTGAAATTTGCAAATGTTTATATTTTCTGGTATAGTTAAGATGTCACAATACACAGACTGAAATGGAAAAACCAAGTTAACTGATGAATTAAAAATATTCTAGAATAAAAGAGAAGTTATGAGCGTTGTGTATTTCCTGTGTATAGCAGAATCCTCCACAGAATGCACATTTTTTTTGGTCAGTATTTCTTTTCCAAGGGGGACCTTTCTTTTACACGTCCAAGGTAAAAAGCCAGCAACATAAATCGCTCTCTTCTACCAAGCGATGTTCCCTGGGGCTGCATCACCTCCTTCAGACCACCCCCCGAGGTCACAGTGTGCCATCAACTCCCTCCCCAGGGTGAGACTCTTGGTTCTGGTCACCACCTCCTCCCTGTCACCGCATAACAGTGATTAGCGCAGCGAACGGGCAAAAGATCAGTTGTACGTGGTCAGCAGTCAATTTATGAATGAGGTGTGGTCCAGTGATAGCTTTCAAAGACTATTATTGCCTTGAAATCACATTATGTGTAGTGATTTTATTGCCAAACTAGCACCAAAGCTCAGGCCAATTTTTATGTCGAATATCCTCCCTCGTTTTTTTCTTAAGGAGCGAAACATTAAAGCATTTTAGTAGGACAGCGAGTTGTTACGGGCAAAATCCTCTGTGGCAAGTGTTAATGCCTGTGCCCCTGGCCTCTTCAAAGCCAGAGCTCGCTACTGCTTCCTGAGGGAGCCAGAGTTTGTCACTCCTTTATGGTTTTGTCCCGAGCATGCACAAGGGGTCTTTTGATTTGGGGGAGGATGGCAGTAGTGATGTGTGTTACCAAATAGCTACAATCGGAAAGAGAGTCTGTCCTCTCTTACTTTTTCCTCTTCTTTCCCTTTTCCCCTTTAGACCTTGTGGGGAAAAGCAGGGAACACATGATGTGATGATGGCAGGTCTGTTAGGATGTCAATGAAAAAATAGGATCTGAAATGATAATCCTCTGGATTTCAGAGAGAAACCCTGATTTAGTCAGTCTATGCATCATTTTTGCATAGGGAATGGGGTAAAGAAGTCGGAATCAGGAGCAGGATGCGTCAAGGCAACGCGCAGAAGTGCCCCAGGAAGATCGGTGCTGGGCTGGGAAGGCAGTAGCTGTTGCGGGGGGGCTGGGGGGAGCAGAGGGCTTTGCCTCCCATGGCCTCCCGTCCTCCGTCATGATTACCACCATTGCTGTCACTGAATCTCCTCCACTGCAGAAGCCAAACTATGGAAGCAGCCAAGTGTCCACCGATGGATGAATGGATAAAGAAGAGGTGATACATATATACAATGGAATATTACTCAGCCATGAAAAACAACGAAATCTTGCCATTTGCAACAACATGGATGGATCCAGAGAGTATAATGCTAAGCAAAATTAGTCAGTCAGAGAAAGACAAATATCAGACAATGCTATTCATATGTGGGATCTAAGAAACAAAACAAATAAAGCAAAGAGAAAAAGAGAGAAAGAGAGAGACAGAGAGAGAGACAAACCAAGAAACAGGGTCTTAGCTATGGAGGATAAACTGATGGTTACTTGATGTGGTGGGTTATATAGGTGATGAAAAAAAAAAAAAGAAAGAAAGAAATCTCTGACATTGGCTTAGGAAAAATCTAAGTAGGAAGAAAGCATGAAAAAAGGTAACGCAGGTCCCAGAAAAATACAAAAGTTGAAACTGTATACTGCTACAAAAAATGAGTTTATAGACACAGTCTATGCAGATGTACGTGTGTATACAAAAATACGAAAGTTGAAACCATGAAGAGAATAGAGACAAATCCTAAAAGGAAGAGTGAGAGATTCCTCCACCAGTTTCGCTGGGCCAATTATTTCCAGAGACGATGCACACACATCCGCATAGACTTTATATGGATCCAGGAGGACCTGTGCCTTTCTGTGTACTATACATTTGAACTTCAGTTTTCCAAATCCTGTTTCAAAAGTAAAATAAATAAGTAAGTAAGTAAGTAAATAAATAAATAAATAAGGTGGTTAGTTACTTCCTAAACTACCTGTTCTATAAATCAGCGTGTTCCCTTCTACCAGTTGAGATGAGTTTTATGTTGGTGGTACATGTGGGCTTGTGAAATATTTAATAAGTCATATTAGTAACGCAGCAGGAGGATGGAAAACTGGACACTATTTAGAATGGCTGGCGTTCAAATAATCAGTCGTACGCTTATATTCCAGCAAATGCTTATACTGGACGCACCCGAATTTATGTTTGACAGCTAAATTTGATAAGATTTGAAGGACATCTTTGTTAGAGACAAAAGCAAGGAAAGAAATTTTCAGAAGACAACCCAGGCTTTCCCAGTGGTGGTAAGGATGCAGAAAGAGACGATAGAATTGGAGGGGGTGGGGTGGTGCTGAGAGAGCATGATTCTGATCCTGCTGGTTGGGTCATTTTCCCAGTGGGGGTGAGGGCGGTGTTTACCGTTAGAGAGGAATGCCTGCTGGGCCTGCTGCCCCTGCAATATGGCGGCCTGCTGGAGGCCAGCATTGGCTACTCCTTCCAGATTTGCTCTTGGTATTGAAATAATGTGTGTGTGTGTGTGTGTGTGTGTGTGTGTGTGTTTCTTTAAATGATGCTTTAATTAAAAAGGAAAACATGATTTGCAAATCAGGAGAGATCACATAAAAGCGTTTTTTCAGAGGTTTTGAGATAATAGGATGGGCTAATTAAGTTCTTTTCTGCTTCAGTAGCTTTGGTTGCTCTCGGTGCATGTTGTCACTACTGATTTTGCAGACGCTCAGTGACACTCAAAAGAGAGTGGTGACTGTCCTTGGGTTTCAGTTTAGTGGTTTTACAGAATCATCGGGAATGAGTTATGTTATCTTTGAGCACAGATGGCAACTGTATACACTTTTTCCATAATAACTGTATCATACGAAGCAATCCTGAATGTCACTTTAGTTACATGTTTGTCTAACGCTAATAAAAATATAGTTTACAGACACAATCTATGCAGACGCGTCTATCTATACAGGTAACAAATGTGAAGTAACGTAAAACACAGCTTGTTATGGAGTCTGGTTCTCTCACTGGATTGCAGAACTCCATGAGGTCATTGGAGACAGCTTCGAATGCTGGGGGAACGGCTTACCTTTGTATCTGTTTTACCATCACAAGCTATTACAACTTGAGCCATCAACTTTATGGATGTATCCCATTAAATCCTAAGGGTTTGGAAAGTGAGGGAATCTTTTTTTAAAAAATTGTATAAAATATTTTTATTTTTATTTTATTTTATAAATAAAGCCCGGAAGCAGGCTCCAGGCTCTGAGCTGTCAGCACAGAGCTCAACACGGGGCTCAAACCCATGAGCTGCTGAGGTCTGAGATCATGACCTGAGCTGATGTCGGGTGCTTAACCGACTGAGCCACCCAGGTGCCCTGGAAAGTGGTGACCCTTAGTAACTAACATTGTGTTATTTTATAGAGAAATAGAGCCCAAAATATGGGAAAAGGTGTGTTCCCGAGAACCATGAGTGCCAGAATTTGTGAATGCCTGGTTGGAAGGGGTGATGAAGTTGGCTTAAGGACTGCGATTTACTGAAACAGCTCAAAGTTTATGCCTTCATTATGGTGTTTCTGATTGAATATGGATGACAGGTCGTTGTTTAAGAAATTTAGAGACTGATATAGACATATTTCAATTCATCTGCATATTTCTGAGCTATTCTTACCCTTATTCCCCTTCCCCAAACATTGTACAGAGAAATGAACTGAAATGCAGTGCATAAAATATGTGATGTTACAGATATTATGGACAGTGCAAGAAAACCGTCTGTCAGTAGTTACAAGTTCGTTGGACGGATTGTCCCGGAGGGCATTTGCACATATGCTTAGGCGCCTGAAGATGCACTGAAGAGTAGAATGGCAATCACCTGTCAGAGCCAGGTATCTCATATCTCACGCCACCTCTGCAGGTGTATATGCCTGTCAGCACAGAGCAAGGGCTGAGCGTGAAAATCGGCATCCTGGGTTCCTACTGCCTTCATCCACTGACCCTAAGAACCACTAGAAGAGTGTCATCGTTAACCAGTGACTTTCTAATCCTAGTTTTTCATCCTTCTCCTTCTTCATTATTTCAGCAGCTAAAATTTATTGAGCATCTACTACATGTCAGGCAGTTTACAATATTATCTCATCTAATCACACAAATTCTGTGAGGTTAAGCAAGGCATACAGGAAGGAGCTGGGGTTTAAATACAGACATTCTGAGTCTGGAGCCATTGTTCTTGATCGGTGCACTATTCCAGCTCTTTGGGTGCAAGACTGTTGCAGACGAGGAGTCTGCAGTTCTCTCTTGTCCAGCAAGAGAGCAGATGCAGAATTGAATATGAGAGAGGCTAATGTCTGGGAGGAGACAAGAGCCCCGAACAAGGATTTCATCTCTGTATTCATTGAGCTCTCAAGATCTCACACACGTGGTGAACGTGAAGAAGACCATCAGATAGTAATCATTAACTTGTGTGTGTAAGGAAGCAAAGGGTCAAGGGGGCAAGTGGAGTTTGTGATCAAAGCACAATAGTATAGAGGTGCCTGGGTGGCTCTGTTGGTTAAGCGTCCGACTTCAGCTCAGGTCATGATCTCATGGCTCGTGAGTTCAAGCCCCGCGTTGGGCTCTGTGCTGACAGTTCCGAGCCTGGAGCCTGCTTTGGTTTCTGTGTCTCCCTCTCTCTCTGCCCCTCCCCCACTCACAATCCATCTCTCTCTCTCTCTCTCTCAAAAATAAATAAACATCAAAAAATTAAAAAAAAAAAGCACAATAGTATATTGGCACCAGATGGAAAGTAATTTCCTGCAGGTGATATAACAAGTTATTCATGATCTCATTCTAACATCTCACCAAGTAACCTTGGGTGTGTTTGCCCCATGGTGGCAGCTTTCTACCCTAAGCTTTTTTCTATCCCATTTATGTAAATATAAGGAATTCGTGAACCTGTATCCCCACACAAGACAATCTTTGTGTGTTTTTTTTCTCTTTTTGTTTATTTATTTATTTTTTAATATATGAAATTTATTGTCAGATTGGTTTCCATACAACACCCAGTGCTCATCCCAACAGGTGCCTTCCTCAATACCCATCACTCACCCCCCCATCCCTTCCACCCCCCCATCAACCCTCAGTTTGTTCTCAGTTTTTAAGAGTCTCTTATGCTTTGTCTCTCTCCCACTCTAGCCTCTTTTTTTTTCCTTCCCCTCCCCATGGGTTTCTGTTAAGTTTCTCAGGATCCACATAAGAGTGAAAACATATGGTATCTGTCCTTCTCTGTATGGCTTATTTCACTTAGCGTAACCCCCTCCAGTTCCATCCACGTTGCTACAAAGGGCCAGATTTCATTCTTTCTCGTTGCCACGTAGTACTCCATTGTGTATATAAACCGATGAATGCACAAGACAATCTTTGAGTGCAAGAAAGTAGTGTCGATAATGAACAATGTTGGGGGATTCAGTGTTAAAGTGATGTGATTGACACTAAATCATGCTAGAGATACCAAACAGCATTTCCACAAAGTTGCAAATATGTCCATGTATTTTAGGTTGATATACTGATTTTTTGAAAAAAAAGTAGTTTTCAGTCATTGAAAAATTTATTAAAACAAATCATATAAGTATATAATCTAGTCCTTTTAAAAGGCATTATAACCCCAATGAAAATATTGAAGTGATTATTTTAAGTGCTGATGCTAATTCACTATTCTGGAAAAGATATACATGCACACCCAGCTAGGGTCAGACTTCCTACTGAACTTACATATGAGCCATGAAATATACAGTATTTTGATAAATTTTTGTAATATCAACGTAAGAAATTTATTTATAGTTATCCCATGTTGACACATTCTGTAGGAACTTACTAGCAAGCAAAACAAACCATTCGGACGTGCAGAACCTTTATTTACAGACGTGGGGAAACACACTGCTGGCATCCCGGGAACACAGAAGAAGCCCATCTCTCAAGAATGAGTAAACGCATGGGGCGCCTTGGTGGCTCAGTCGGTTGAGCGTCTGACTTCGGCTCAGGTCATGATCTGACGGTTTGTGGGCTCGAGCCCCTCCTCGGGCTGTGTGCTGACGGCTTGGAGCCTGCTTTGGATTCTGTGTCTCCCTTGCTCTCTGCCCCTCCCCACTCATGCTCTATTTCTCTCTGTCTCAAAAATAAATAAACATAAAAAGAAGGAGTAGATGCGAAAGTGTAGGTAACTCAGTTCCCCAGTGAATACAAACATGTTGCACTTATAGTTTTCCCCCAAATCTCAGTGCTCTGAGCATCATGCTTCACTGCTTGGAATCTCGGCCCTTTCCAGCATTTCTACTCTGTTATTCCCTCCAGAAGAAGTGGGGGGGTAGACTTTGCTATGCATTCAGCGTTGGTGCTGAGTCTCAGCCCGATGCTTGGGGTCTGCAGCTTTTGCCTTCCTTTTGCTCTACCAGCTACCGTCTCCCTGATGCCTGTGAGTATGCGCTTGCGTTTCAGGAGCAGCTGATCTCGCACTGTCTGCCATTCATGCCGGTATTCTGTAGGTTTCTGTGCCATCACTGGCTTCTGTCCTTCTCCACTGTATCCGCGAGCGGGCTTCATCGGGTCCTCCTGATCTGCTCTCTTACAGGGACTTGTTATGGGCTGAACTGTGTCCCTGCTAAAGTCATATTTTTTCCAGTTTATTCATTTATTTTTGAGAGAGAGAGAGAGAGAGAGAGGGAGAAAGAATCCCACCCAGGCTCCATGATGTCAGTGCAGAGCCCAATGTGGGGTTCGGTCTCACGGCTATGAGACCATGACCGGACCAGAGATCAAGAGTCAGATGCTTAACCGACTGAGCCACCCAGGTGCCCCCTGAATTCATATTTTGAAGCCTAAACCCCTAGCACCTGAGAATTGGACTGTGTTTGGAGATCGATCCTTTAAAGAGGTAAGTAAGTTACAGCTAGAGTGGGTCCAAATCCAGTTTGACTCATGTCCTTATAAGAAGAGATTAGGACACACCCAGAGGGATGACCGTGTGAGGACACAGGAAAAAGGCAGCCATCTGCAAGCCAAGGAGAGAGGACTCAGAAGAAATGAAACCTGTTGACACCTTGATCTTGGACTTCTAACTTCCACAACTGGAAGGAAATAAGTTTCTATTGTTTATGCCATGCAGTGTGTGGTATTTTATTACAACAGCCCTAGCAAGTGAATATAGGGCATCTCAGACAATGTGTGGGGGAGCTTGGTGGCACAGTCTTTCCTTTTTACCTTGACTTTCTGGCCTTCAGAGTATGCAAGCAGTCTGAGAGATGGGAAGATGGTGTTGGGAAGTTCTAGATTTGAAAATCTTCAGATCTGGCCTCATACAGTGCCCAGATCCTTTGCTCCTGTCGAGGTCCCAGCCCTGCTGTCTTGTCAGGCTCATTCTGCTGGACTCAGCTACTCTAGTGTGCTGTTCTCTTGCCTCTCTTGTTTAACTGCCATCACAGAATTCCGGAATCTACCAGAAACCTTGGTTTTCTTTTTATAAACCCCAATATTGGGCCAGACTTAAGATTTGTCCCATAGAGTCTGTAAATCAGGGATGTGGCTGGGTTCCTGAATATTCTACGACAGTTAATAATTAGCTGTGATGGATAGTGACATCCAGGGGCATCTTCTGAGGGCTCAGAGAACTTCTAGAAGACAGGGTTGTCAGCCCATTGTCCACTCTAAGTGTTTTATCTCTGATCCGGATTCAAAAGCCAAATGAGGTCACCGGACCTTGCACAGAATTCAGCAGGATAGCCCGCTACCCAATTGCTATTACTAATTTGTAGGTAGTATTTCCCCCACACAGTTTTTCTTGCTTCCTGCTCTCTAGTCCTCTTATTAGTACAGAGAGTGATTCCACAAATGATCTCTCATCAGTCTGCACTGGTTGTCTCCAACTAGTCACAAATATTATAAAATACATATATTATTGCCATATATATGGAGTTGAGGCCAAGGTCAGGGCTAGAAATACAAATTTCATAGGCATGAAAAAATACGTACTTTTATACCTTGGATGACATCATCTACAGATAGGTATAGGTTTTGCGATGCCTAAATCTTTTTTTTTTTTTTTTTTAACATTTATTTATTTTTGAGACAGAGAGAGAGCATGAACGGGGGAGGGTCAGAGAGAGAGGGAGACACAGAATCCGAAACAGGCTCCAGGCTCTGAGCTGTCAGCACAGAGCCCGACGCGGGGCTCGAACTCACAGACCGCGAGATCATGACCTGAGCCGAAGTCGGACGCTCAACCGACTGAGCCACCCGGGCGCCCCACTAAATCTTTAATATAGATGGGAGATTTCTTAAGATGGTACCATATCATTGTAAATAAAAATTTAAGCGTTAGTGAATATTTAGAATGAATTTAGAATATTAGAACTCATAGTTTTTTAGGAATTATTTAGAATCTACAGTAATTATAATTTTTGGTGTTAAATAAAATATCTCAAACATCATAAAATCCAGAAATATGATATTTTTATTAATTAACACCTCTATTATACCCCCCATATTTTGACTATATACTCTTTAATCACATACTCATATGACAAGAATTTTGTACTATTTTTTAATATGGGAATAGGAAATGCAAAGTTTCCTCCAACATGGTGAAGGATCTTAAAAAAAAATAGCTAAGAATGTGTCTTTTAACTTTGCCAGCTTTTACTGATAACTTTCAGAATTGTTTTATATATGGAAAAAATCTCAATTACTTTTTTTATATACGAGCTGTAAGATATCAGAGGATTTCATGTTTTTATTTGCACTGATAATTTTTTCCTCAGTGTGTACTTACTTATTTATTTTGCCCTACGAGAGGGGTTGGCAAACAATGGCCCACAAATCTGTTGCTTAATTTTGGATGACTCACACACTAAGAATGGTTTTTAGACTTTTTAAATGACAAAAAAAATTTTTTTAAAGATTTATATTTTGTGACACGTAAATTGTCTGATATTCAAATTTCAGTGTCTATAAGTCTATTACCGGAACACAGCCAAGCTTGTTTGTTTGCGTATTGTCTATGGCTGCTTTCACATCACAATGGCCTTGTAGCTCATGAAGCACAAAACATTTACTCTGTTACAGTTTACAGAAAATTTAGCTAACCCATTGTCTAGAATATATCCATATAGAAACAGCCAATTAAACTCACAATGATCAGGGGCACCAGGGTAGCTCAGTCAATTGACCACAGGACTCTTGACTTCAGCTCAGGTTGTGATCCCAGGGTCATGGGATAGAGCCCCACCCCGGGGCTCTACACTAAGTGTGGAACCTGCCTCAGATTCTCTCTCTCTCTCTCTCTCTCTCATTCTCTCGCTTTCTCCCTCAGGCCCTCTCCCCCACTTGTGCTCTCTCTTTCTTTAAAATAAAATTAACAAAAACAAAAACACCTGACAATGATCGAATCCCTGCCACGATATCAACCGTAGTCATTTTTAAAGCATTCAGGGGCGCCTGGGTGGCTCAGTCTTAAACGTCCAACTTGGGCTCATGATCTCATGGTTTGTAAGTTCAAGCCCCACGTCGGGCTCTGTGCTGACCGCTCGGAGCCTGGAGCCTGCTTCGGATTCTGTGTTTCCCTCTCTCTCTGCCCCTCCCCCGCTCATGCTCTGTGTCTCTGTGTCTCAAAAATACATGTTAAAAAAAAGTTCAAAAGACTTGATTTTTCATTAATTCTCAATATCCTAGTGGTCCATTTTGTTCATAGTTCAGCATTATAAATGGGGACGGACAATAACTTGGCCAAAGTCACAGCAGGCGGAAGGGTATTGCTCTGGGTAGCACATACATCTTGAGGTCCTTAGACCGACATTCACAACTCATCTGCAGTGGCTACCTCTATATACTCTGAATTAACAACATTTCATTCACATTGGTTGTTGATGCCCTTATGGTAAGCAACAGATCATGTGTTATGTCATCTTTGTCAATGGCAGGGTTATGAGTTTGTATGATTCATCGCTTTCATTAAGTAGATTATTAAACAAAAGCCAATTCTTTTCTTCTACTTGAAATTTATGTTTGCTTTTAATGAATTACTTCAACATGATACGAAAAAGTTTTTGTTGCAATCCGTTTCTTGAAGTCAGAATAATCTCTATTGGTTTTATTAACCATCTTTACAGCTTTTGTTTCCTATCCTATTAATTTTATCTGAATTTTGTCACTTCCTTAATAAATACATTTAAATGTGACAAAGGAGATGTTTCTCACTAAGTTCAAATCAGGAATCTATACTTTCTCATTTGTATTTTTGAAATAGCCCAAAATGTGTCCAAATTGCAGGTAAATGGTATTTTCCCAATAAGTGTTCCCCAATCTTAGCTGGATTTTAGTCCCTCCACCAGAACCAACAATATATAAATTTAAAATTTGAAATCAAATTATAATAGTCCCCCATTATCTATGGGGGATATGTTCCAAGACTCCCAGTAGATGCCTAAACCCAGTACCAAACTCTGTATATACTATGTTGTTTCCTAAAGGTACATGCCTATGATGTTGTTTATAAGCTAGGCACAATAAGAGGTTATCAACAATAACCAATGATACAACAGAACAATTATAACGATGTACTATAAGAAAAGTTATGTGAGTACAGTTTTTCTCTCTCTCTTTCTCAAAATCTTACCGTACCATTCTCAGCCTTCTTTCTGTGATGATGTAAGATGACAAAACAAAAATGCCTACACGATGAGACAAAGTGAGCCGAATGACACAGGCATTGCGATGTAGCGTTAGGCTACTTTTGACCTCCTGGTAGTGTGTTAGAAGGATGATCATCTGCTTCCATGCCACAGTTCACCCCAGATAACTGAAACCAGAGAAAGCTAAACTGTGCATAAAGGGGAGATTACCCTTATGTAATTTGCCTTGTAATTTCAGCCTTCCTCCTCTTAGCTTTAACCCCAAAATGTGGTTGGCTACTCCAGTCACCTCTGATAGAACAAAAATTATAGGGGAGACCATAGTGGAAAGAGACAAGAATTACCCAGTAATGGTGAAAATATTTTTGCAAATTTTACAAAAACCATATGACCATGTGAACATATTGCTGGGTTTCTGTCACTGAGAAGAGGCTCCCATCCTCTGAAAGAGAAGCATTATATATAAAAGAACCTTAGAATATACTCCAGTCTCTACTTAAGATAGTCTAGTAGAGATGGAGTCAGAGAAAGAGCCTTAGAAGGCCAAGCCAGTGACAAGAGGAAGCACAGGAAGTGTGAGGTCACACAATGCTAAGACTGATTAGTTTCTTCTACTTAACCGGAAATCTTTTCAACTTCACATTTATATGGAACCATATATGCATTTAAAGATGAAAAAGTTTAGCATGCTAGATACATTTGTGAATTTGGGTATTAAAGCAATTCACAGAAGGCCTGCCACTCTTCTGAGAAAAGTATATTATTTATTTATAATTAATTATAATAAAACTACAACACATCAAGTGTCAAGGCAGTATCCTAAGCCACATGAAGAGTCTCCAAATAGTTTTGAAAGTATTATCGATAAATGCAGCTAGGTCATGGTGGTTAAGCCTCACAGAGACTATTGAAATATGCTAAATTTAAGATACTCTTTGGTGAATTTTTACTTGTAGAGATCACACAGCAGATACTAACGCCTCCATCGCTGTCAACAGAATATAATGCTTAAGTATTGTAGTCAATTTCTAGCACTATTTGCTACTTTAACCTTCGTGTAAATTATTATGAAACAGAGAAGACAAATTGCAAATGAGAACTGGAAACCATTGAGCCCACATATATTAACTATCAAGACTACGGGTTCTTTGCTTCGTGAAATTCTTACCCAAGAAGAAAAAACTTCAGTAAATAAATTGACTGTTTGCCTCAAGAAAATTCCTGAAAACCGACTTGTCAAAATAAGCATGTAAATCAGTGGGCAAAAATATCTGGGCAGATACCTTTCTTACCAGCACAAATTTGCTTACCTGGGCAAAGAGCTTGCCAGGTCAATTATTTAGACCGACCTTAATCTTTCGTTGTACACATCAAGACCAAACTGTTACGTCATAAATTTTCCCCAGTCCTAGTCATTTCCCTGCTACTACAGACTGCATGCTTGTATCCAACACCCTCACCGTCCCCCACCCCGGCCCCGGCCCAGGCCCAATTCATACGTTGAAAGCCTAACGTCCAATGAGATAGTGTTCGGAGGTTGGGCCTTTGGGATGTGATTAGGCCAGGAGAGTAGAGGCCTCATGTGGGGATTACTGCCCTTAGAAGTCAGGTGAGAGCTTGTGTCTCCTCTCTGCTCTGTGCCACCTGGGGGGTGCAAGGAGAAGTCAACAGTCTGCAACCCCCAGTGGGTTCTCTCCAGAACTGGACAACATAGGTACACTGCTCCTGGACATCCAGCCTCCAGAACTATGGAAATAAATTGTCTTTTCAGCCACTTGGTCTATGGTAATTTGTTAGAGCAGGCCAAGTGGATTAAGACACCCATCTGGAAATATCTACCTTAATCTGAATCCAGTTACCAAGACTTTATACATTTCTTTCCCAATCTCTTACCCCCTTTTTGAATGAAACTATGATTGCCTCTATTGCAGCAAGTTTAATGAACTCAACACTGCTTGATCAACAGACTATACTGGTGATCTTTTTGTGGAGTCAGGAGCCAACAATCTGGTGGGAGACCGAATACACAATATCCCACTTTATCCTTAAACTCAAAAGAGAAATTTCTCTAAATTAATCTTAAACCCCACTGCTGTTACAGAAGCTATGTCTTCGTGACAATGAGCAATTGAGGAGCGAATTCCTAATAACCTTCAACTACTATTCATGCTGCAGTCAACAATCACCATCCTTGGACATTTAGCTGAGAGACACTCTTTTCTCCTCCTACTAACTTAATAGAAGTGATCTACGTGCAAATGATGTTGCCCCATTAAAAGCTCCCCTTTTAGGTCCTTCCCTGGAGTCCCTGAGGTCTCCTCTCTTAAGTGGCTCACACCGAATTTGCATGTTGACTTACCATTATCCTTGTGTCTACACCAAGTAAACCTGAAGGTTTCCTTGCGGTGCTGTACTCCTTATGGACAAGTTTGGACATGATAAATCCATCAAACTCAGATTATTCCATCCAACCCTCTCATAACCAAGCTTTTACAGGATTCTTTAACACCAGAAGGTAAAGAAAGTCTAAAACCAGAGTCAAAAGCTTAGCAGCAGAAAGGATCTCATAGCCTGTACCAGTCCTTGTAATACCTTCGTCTCCTAATCATTAAACTGCATTTGAGAAAGTATACAATTTTTATGTCCTCAGGGCCATAAATACATGGCTATTTCTCATACGCCCGTGGAACCAAACTTAACATACAAGTTTACATTTTGGTCCCACCTGGGGCTGTATATTTTCCAGTTGTAGATTTCTGTTCGGCATTCCTAACTGTCCCTAGACACTTACTTACTTTTTCGTTAGAAGTTCAACAATATACCTGGACCTTGGTTCTCAGGGTTTTACTGCAACACTGTCCTACTTTATGTAGTCCTTAACCAGAATCTTAAGAAGCCTGAATTTTCCTGCAACTCTACTCTTAACCAATACATGATCTTCTGCTATGTTCTAAAGAAGAGGTGATTTCCAGGGGTGCCTGGGTGGCTCAATCGGTTAAGCGTCCGACATCAGCTCAGGTCGTGATCTCACAGTTCGTGAGTTTGAGCCCCACATCGGGCTCTGTGCTGTCAGCTCGGAGCCTGGAGCCTGATTTGGATTCTGTGTCTCCCTCTTTCTCTGCCCCTCCCCTGCTCTCACTCTGTCACTCTCCCTCAAGAATAAATAAACATTAAAAAAATTTAAAAAAAGAAAGAAAAGTGATTTCCAAAAAGGTTGCTTTTTTTTTTTTTTTTTTGAGAGAGAGAGACTGAGAAAGAGAGAGAGAGAGAGAGAGAGGGAATGAGCAGGGAAGGGGTAGAGAGAGAGGGAGACACAGAATCTGAAGCAGGCTCCAGGCTCCGAGCTGTCAGCACAAAGCCCAACACAACCTTGAACTCACTATCCGTGAGATCATGACCTGAGCTGAAGTCGGACGCTCAACCGACTGAGCCCCCCACGCGCCCCCCAAGAACCATCTTTAAAGGCATAAAGTTTTCAAAGAAAAGTTACCAACCAAATGCATCCTTTCAGGTAGACTTACCTAAAGAAGGTACAGTAAATCCCTTTTTCCTAACTTACCTTTTTAAACCTCAATTAGGCCAGTAATTAAGGGACATTTAAAAAGGTCCCTAAGTCTCCCCAACTACTGCAAATAGAGGATTCTTAGTGCTTTTTGAAATTGCCACACCTCTCGATCGCTCAACCAAGTCTTCACTAACTGCCTCTTTTTTTGGAAACTAAACATAAGCAGGTACTTTGCAATTTAAAATTAGTTCTCCAACAACCCCTTCCCCTGCCTCCCTAATTATCATAAGATTTTCTAGCTATTCCTGTCGGGTAGTCTGGGCAAGCCCTCGGTGTGATGTGTTCTGCTTTATGGGAAACATCTGAGACCAGTAGCTTTCTACAACCTTGACTCCGCAGCAAAAGCCCACCTACTTAAGCATAATAAGAGAACCAGCTAAGCCAGTGCAGCTTCTGGCCACTTGGTCCCTGGTTTTAAAGTCTTATACCTAAAGGTCCCTCATGCTCCACAAATTTTGTGCCAGATAATTCGCAACATTTCTTAGGCATATCTCCTGGGAAATTTTACTTTCTTCCTCACATGCTTCCACTTACTGTTGTAGTACCTTTAATCCTGCTATTCTCCCATTGCCAGAAGAAGGAGAAACTCATACCTGTTTAGCCCCGACCCAGGGACTATCTAGATCCCAGTTTTATTAGACCCCTTCTTCCCAGAAAATCTAAATTCATCAACATTCATCTAATTCTAGATGAACTATATATTAAGACTGAAGCAGAAAAATACCAACTGACTCCATTCTAGAGGCCCAAATCTGACAATTGACAGTAACTCATTTTCTCACCAGAGCCTGCCAATTCGTTAGAGATAAGAGGGTTAATATATACACTGATGGTAGGCTAATGGAGTAGTCTAAGATTTGGAGCCTTTATGGAAATAAAAAAAAAAAGATTGTTGAGCACACCAAGAACGCCAATTAAGAAGACCAAAAAGTTAAACATGGAGATACTCTAATGCTTTCTAAGTAGGTAGTAATTTTATATACAGTATCTTATACCAAACCAAACAAAACAAAAAAACCCATCAAATCTAAAGGATCATTATGTCGGATGGTAGTGCTCAGTGACATCCTAGCCCCATGATACCCCAAATGCCATAGTGAAGTTCACAGCGTAGTTAGTGAATTCAGGAGCTTTTCGTGATGATTGCTTGATGGCTCTAGACAACCTCAAGTGGAATCTTAACAATTTCTTTTATGCGTGGACTTGACCACCACTGAAAGAACACATTTCCTAATGTGCTTAATAAACAATGAAGAGTTGTTTATAGTGAAGAGTTACTATCGTTACATGTTTCATCTGTCACCGGCATAATACAGACCAACCTATAAAAGTGGAAAATGGACAAGAGTGTGAGTTTCGGCGACCCTTTGAACACCTCCAAATGACAACTACCCACTCGGCAGATCTTAAATATGTTCTGTTCGGTGTTCATTTGTTTTTTAGAATGAATTAGAACTTTCCCTTGCTGGGCATTTACAGTTCTGACAGTAACAAAAATACTAATTTTGTGTTCCCAGACTTTAGAATTGTAACCCACCT
The DNA here is from genome assembly GCF_023721935.1 of Panthera uncia. Lineage (NCBI taxonomy): Eukaryota > Metazoa > Chordata > Mammalia > Carnivora > Felidae > Panthera > Panthera uncia. The sequence goes on along the minus strand of NW_026057576.1, from coordinate 3,489,794 downwards.
TTAAAGTGACAGGAGCAATTGTTTTACTGGGACTATTGTTAAAGAGCTTTAAAAATCCTGAAGACTCAGAAACTTTACCCTCCATATGAGATTCAATACTTAAGAAGGAATAAAGTAGGATTTAGAAGCTAAAATAAGGAAAGCTCTTAGAATCCTTAAAAATTCCATAACCTAAGTGTATTGCTATAGTCTTACTGCAATGCTACTAATTTCTTTGGGGCTCATTGACTCTTCCTTTATGCATTAGTAGCAGGCTAGGCTACACACTCATCCAAGAATATCACTTCTAATTCTAGACTCTAACCTATAGCAAGAAGACATGGCCAAACACCACAAGGAATTTATATGACATACACAACCTTATAATCTGTGGGAATGAGCCGACTCTCATTATAATCTTACAATCTTTTGCATGACCTTAGATCTGAAGGATAGGAGTTCTGATTTGTGTAAAAGAGGGGTCTTTTTTTGATTATTGGCTCATTATTTAATTGGCTTTTTTTTTTAATTATTATTGAGTTGTTAGTGTTCTTTATATATTCTAGTTAAATGTCCCTCAGCAGATTTGCAAATGTGTTTTACCCATTCTATGGGTCCTTTTCATTTTATTCATGGTATCTTTTGAAGCACAGAAGTTTTAAATTTGATAAATTTATCAATTTTTCTTTCTCACTTGTACCTTTGGTATCATATCTAAGAAGGCTTTGCCTAACAAAGATCTACCCTTATATTTTCTTCTAAGTGCTTGATAGTTTTAGATTTTATATTTAAGTCTACGGTCCATTTTTGTTCAAAATTTATGTATGGTGTGAGGAAGAAGTTTCCATCATTCTTTCACCTATGAATACCTCATTGTTCTTATACCATTTATTTTTTCTCCTTGAACTGTCTTGCTACCCTTATGAAAAAAAATCAACTGACTGTAAATATGATGGTTAATTTCTAGAATCTTTTTCATTGTCTAGATATCTGTCCTCGGTCAGTATCAGACTATGTTGATTACTGTAACTTTGTAGTACATTTTGAAATTAGTAAGTGTGAGTACTCCAACTTTGTTTTTTTCAACATTGTTTTGGCTGGTTTGTGTGCCTTCCATTCTCAAATGTATTAAGAATCAGCTTGTCAATTTCTGAAAATTAGCTACCTGACTGCATTGACATATAGATCAATTTGGGGAATGTTACCATGTTAATAATAGTAAGCCTTGTTATCCATGCACATGAGGTTTCATTTATGTAGTTCTTTAATTCTATCAACAACATTTTTTAGTTTTCAGAGTATATGTTTTGAACTTATTTTGTTAACAGCATTTTATTCTTTTGGTGCTAGTCAAAATGGAATTGTCTTCTTAAGTTCATTTTCTCATTGTTCACTGTTGGTGTATAGGAATATAACTGATTTTTATATATTGATCTTATGTTCTGTATATTTGTTTCTTATTTATTCTCTAACAAATTACCATGACTTAGAGGCTTAAAAGAATACAGATGTACTCTTTTATAGTTCTAGAATCAGAAGCTTAAATAGGTCTGCAGGGCTATTCTCCACGTGGAGGCTCTAAAGAAGATTTTTTCCCTTGCATTTCAAGCTTCTAGAGGTCACCTACATTCCTTGGCTTATGGTCCCTTCCTCCCACTTCTAAACCAGCAGTATACCAACTTCTCCCCTTTCTGATTTTGTTTCCATCCCTGCATATTCTTTTTGATTGTGGTCTCTTGGGTCCCCCTTATAAGGACATTTACATATATTGGGTCCACTTGGATAGTCCAGGATACTATCCCATTTCAAGTTCTTTAACTTAATTATATATTCACAGTTTCTTTTGCTATAGAAGATAACATATCCATGGATTCTGAGGTTATAGAAATCCCTGGGGGGCACTATTCAGCCTATAACATTCTGCAACCTTGTTGAAAGTGTTCACCGTTTATAGTGTTTAAGTGGTTTCCTTGGTATTTTCAATATACGATAAGCATATATAGGCAGGCTCATATTTCAGTCATGATTGTAGAATTTTATCTATATCAAATTTCTCAACAGAAACTTTTTATTGTCTATAATGTACATCGTTTATTGAAGGATTATCGAAAAGCAAATAGATAAAAAAGAAACGTGGCTTATATCAGACACAGTTGGATAAGTGCCATCCGATGGAAGTTTTAGTAGATTCCTTTTTAAAAAACTGGCCTGGAGAATCTAACATGTTCTTAATATCTTTCCTCTAACTGAACAGTAAGGCAAGAGTCATTATGTTATAATGGATCCTTAGAAGAGTTCTCTAATGATATCTTGACACATCTGATTCTACACGGTGATCCTTTTTCCTTCTTAGTGCAATCCTCTTTTCTTTCTTTTAAACACGTGTCTCCCTCTATAAATAGATTATAGAGACATTTACCTCTTTGTAGCCTAAATGAAGCAAAAGAAAACTTTGATAGGATTTTACCATCGGGCAGCAGATTTTAGTGGCTTGTGACCATTAATGTAAACAACGTTAGCCTCAGTGGCTAAGCACTTTTCAAGTTAAGAAAGGCTGAATGTCTGCCCAGAAGGAGAATGACTAACAAATGCAAATATCTTCCTTAAGATCCTTTGTTTTTAATTTTGTAAATGTGTATGCCTCTATAAATAGATTATAGAAAAACTTGTCTCTGTGTATTCTAAATGAAGCACAAGAAAACTGATGGGATTTCACCATTGGGCAGAGGTTATAATTGGATTTTATCCTGAGCAAAGAATATAATTGAATCTCACCATGTGCCCACAATTTCTGCCCCAGGAAACATAATTAAATGGGCCAGAACTTCTCCTTCTCCCTGCCTATAACAGTAGACCAGCCGAACTTGAGGGACCTCTCTGTAAAGCCCGGGCTCCCTCTTTGTTACCTTTCATCTCTGTTTGCTGAGGACCCACTTTGGGAAGAGGAGTATTCAGATGATTAAGTGCCCCTTTTCGGGCAGATGGCTGGAAACGGTACATATAACATTAGAGTACTGTTTGTTGTTGCATTCGATAAGTAACCAAAAACCAAAAAACCATGAAAAGAATTTTTGTTCGGTCTCTATCACTTTGTTGCCTTAAAGTTTCCATTTTATTTTAATGGAAAGACCAGGATTTGGGCATGCCTGTGCTTGGCAGTCCCTTAAGACAGTGTGGAGTCTCGTAGTGTCAGAACTGGAGCTTCTCCAGAAATAACAGGAATGTCAGAGGGAGAGAGGGAAAGAGGGAAAGAATCCTATCCAGGCTCTGTGCCCAGGGTAGAGCCCGATCTCATGATAATGAGCCGAATCATGACACCTGAGCTCAACCAACTGAGCCACCCACGTGCCCCTAACACAATTTGTCAAAAAAAAAAAGTGTTTAAAAGTGTTTGTTTATTTTTGATGAGAGAGAGAGAGAGAGAGAGGCGGAGCATAGTTGGGGAGGGACAGGGAGACACACACACACAATCGGAAGCAGGCTCTGGGCTATCAGTGCAGAGCCTGATGCAGGGCTTGAACCCGTGAACTGGGGGATCATGACCGGAGCCGAGGTCAGAAGCTCAACCAACCGAGCCACCCAGGTGCCCCATAAAAAGGAAAAGTATTAATTGGATACTAATTCTCTAGGCGTTTTTATCTCAAACAATTTCAAGTGCCTGGAGGCATAAATTTTATACTTTCTCCTGCAGATTAGAAGATCTTCAGGACTAATTCTGCTTAGTAGTATGGGAGGATACCTTCCCAGACATGTATTTATTTAGTTTTTCAGAAGCCTAGGAAAAAAATGACAGTGATTTGATATGATTGAAAACACTGGTTTATCAATGAATGTTGATATCATGAACCATAAAAGAATCTACCTAGTTAAGTACGCCCAGTGAAATCTTGTGCATTTATTTGTGTATAGTAAATGTCTAAAGATCTAATAAAGTATTACCACAACTTTAAAAAATATTAGACCTAAATCTAACAAATCTAAAAAGGACAGATCTAATGAATACATAAAAACGTTTAATATGTAATTTTAATGTTAATATATAACTTATGTTGTATAATATATTTTCTGCTATTGATATATAATATTTTCAATTTTAAATAATAAGTAATAATATTTAAATTTTTTTAAACGTTCATTTATTTTTGAGGGGGAGAGAGAGACAGAGTACAAGCAGAGGAGGGGTAAAGAGATAGGCAGACACAGAATCTGAAGCAGGCTCCAGGCTCTGAGCTGTCAGCACAGACCCAATGTGGGGCTTGAACCCACAAACCGTGAGATTAGGACCTGAGCTGAAGTCGGATGCTTAACCAACTGAGTCACCCAGGCACCTCAGTAAGTAATAATATTTAAATAGCAAATGATTGAAGTATAACATGTCATATCTGGTCCAGTTAAAAGCTCAGCTTAAAAAAAGCAAAATTTATGTATTCATTATAAGGATTTGAAAAGAACTGTGAATTATTTTACCCCAGAAATGATACCTTTCTTCACAGTGATGTGTTTTTCTCTATCCAAGAGGCTGTGAGCAATTTTTCAGCAAATAAAACCAGTCTTAAAAAATATGGGATTGAGATGGCAATTGCTAAATGGTTCACTTTATCAGAGAAAGTTGGGTTTTATTTAGATCTTTCTATGCAATTAGGTAAGGTTCTAGATCTAAGGTTTATTCTGAAAAAGTAATGTAAGTTACATTTGGCCAAACTGAAAAAAAAAAAAAGATATTTTGTGTGGTGAGAGATATTTTTTTTCCCCCTGAAGTTTAAGCCAATTTGACTTTGAAAACTACTAGAAAAAGACTGGCTGATAGTATTTTTTTTTAACGGAGGCACAGAAAAGCTTGTGGTTTCTAAAATTAATGCTCCTTAGGGTATTGTCTGATTATAGTTTACTGCTGCTTTTCAGAGATACCCTATTGGTTTAAGGGTTTGTTAATTAGAGTCAAGCTTTAAAAAAATCAAATGAATTCTTCCTAAAGCTCAGAATTCATTATGAAATGTAGCCTATTAATGGAAGACATTATATGCCTTAAATGTTTTTTATAATTTTAACCTTAATTTGATAGATAAAAAATCAGACAAAGCACAGACCACGAGAAGGACCCCTTTCTCACTTTGCATTTCCTCCTTTCTTCCCTTGATCCCTTCATCTATATCTTCTGAGCATCTTCTATGAGCCAAGCCTGAAGTTAGGTGCGGGGACCATGAGGACAGTTAAAGACCAGTCATTCACTTGAGGAGCTAACATTTCACTGCAGGAAATATTCAAAATAAAAAGGAAACTACAGTAGAATATGGTTCATGTTGTGAGAAGGGGTGAACAGAGAAGTCAAGCACCTATGAGGGGCCCTTATGAGCACATCTAACTTTTGGAATACGTGAAGGAAGCGTGAGTTATATAGAGAAGGGTGGGTATATTAAACAACAACAACAACAACGACACAGAATCAGATGAGAAATGAAAATGCCGTGATGACCACTGGAGAATTAATACACAGTAATCGATAGACAGATGGTCCCGAACTTAAAAATAGCCGGACGTGTGATTTTTTTTGACTTTATGGTGGTGCCAAAGTGATACACATTCAGTAGAAATTTTACTGCGAATTCTGAGTGTTGAAGATGGACCCTCAGGCAGCAGCTTGCAAAATATGCCCTCAGACCAATTCAGGGCAACACTGGAAGGTGGGGAGCTTTGCCTGCTCCCTCCCTCTGCTGATCCCTGGTGCGGTAAGTGCTTGAGTGTGTGCCCCTTGAGAACTATTTCTTTGTTTGCTACATGGATTGACTACTCTTTTGGTAAGGGACCCCTCTGCCCCTACTCTACAAGACTTTGGGTAGGAATCCGCGTCTAAATTTATGGTCTCTCCACAGTCCAAAGCATTCACTTCCTCCATCAAACGTATCCAGATTCTTATGCCAATTATTCCCTGTATTTTGTGTGTAGATTTGTTGTTTCCATATTCCCCCAATTATAATTTTGTATTTTAGCTGTTTCTAACCTTATAAACAACATACAACATACTTTGCAATCTGCTTTTTCTACTTACGATGACACTTCTAAGATTAAACCACCGCTTTACAATGTGTCTTGCAGTAAAAGTCCTAGCACGTATTTATTTACACTTGTGGCAGTGGACATGTATTATGGCCATTTGTTACTGTGGAACTGTGCTGTTCTGAACTTTTTGTCCATGTCTCTTATAAAAAAATATGAAGAAATTCTCTTAGGTATATATCTTGTTGTGAAATTACCCAGAAGTGAAAATCCTGGGTCATCGTCAAATGAAAAACTTTTGCTCTGCAAAAGACACTTTTTAAGAGGATGAAAAAAAAAAATAGCCACCGATTGAAGTACAATATTTTTAACTGAAATATCTTCCAAAGGACTAGTATTTAGGATATATCAGAACATCTGTAAAGAAACAGTAAAAATATGAACAATCTTACTTGAAAAGGGCAAAAGACGTAAACAGACATTTTATTGAAGAGGTAGTGTAGGTGATACACAAGCACATGAGAAGATAAATTTCCACCAGCAATGTGTGAGTAATCCAGTTTTTCCATTCTTGCTAGCATTTAGCATTCTGATAAATGTGTAGTAATATCTTATTAGGGTTTTATTTTATATTTTCCTAATGGCTAGCTATGTTGAATCACCAATCGATAACCTTCTAACATACAAAAGTCCAGGACCAGATGACTTCACTGGTGAATTCTACCAAACATTCAAAGAAGAATTAATTCTAGCGGGTGTTGGGGGTATAGTGGTGAGCCTAAGCTGTCTTCCAAAGAAGAATTGATTCTAATCCTCAAACCCTTACAAACAATAAGAGGAGGGAACACTTTCAAATTCATTTTATAGGGCCAGCATTAGCCTGATACAAAAGCCAAACAAGGGCAGTTGAAGAAAATTACAGGCCAATATCCTTGATGAACACAGATGCAAAAGCCTCAACACAGTATTAGGAAACTGAATTCAACAATACATTAAAAGGATCATATACCATGATCAAATGGGACTTATTCCAGGGATGTAAAAGAAGGTTCAATGTCTGCAAAACAATCAACTTGCTACCCTACAGCAACAACATGAAAAATAAAAATCTTATGATTATCTCAATAGGCACAGAAAAGGCATTTGACAAAATTCAACATCGTTCATGATAAATACTCTCAACAAAGTAGCATAAAATGAATGTACCTCAACATAATGAAGGTCATGTATAATAAGCCCACAGCTAACATCATACTCAACAGTGAAAGATAAAAACTTTTCCTCTAAGATCAGGAATAAAGACAAAGATATCCACTCCCTCCACTTTATTGAAACATAGTATTGAAAGTCCTAGCCAGAGCAATTAGACAAGAAAAAGAAATGACGATCATCAAATCAGAAAGGAACAAGTAAAACTGTCATTATTTGCAGATGACACGATACCATGACTAGAAAACCCTAAAGTTTCCATCAAATAACTTAGAATTAACAAACAAATTTGGTAAAGTTGCAGGACACAAAATCAAGTCTGTTGTGTTTCTATACAGAGAATGAGCTAGCAGGAAGAGAAATTAAGAAAAAAATCTCATTTATGCTTGCATCAAAAGGAGTAAAATACTCAAGGATAAATATAACCAAGGAGGTAAAAGACCTGTACTTTGAAAAGTATAAGCCGTTGACGAAAGAAACTGAAGGAGACATAAATCAATGGAAAGGTATTAAATGTTCATGGATTTAAAAAATAATATTGTTGCAACTACATGGATGGAACTGGAGGGTATTATGCTAAGTGAAGTTAATCCGTCAGAGAAAGACAAAAATCATATGACTTCACTCATATGAGGACTTTAAGAGACAAAACAGATGAACATAAGGGAAGGGAAATAAAAATCATATAAAAACAAGGAGGGGGACAAAACAGAAGAGACTCATAAATATGGAGAACAAACTGAGGGTTACAGGAGGGCGTGTGGGAGGGGGGATGGGCTAAATGGGTAAGGGACACTAAGGAATCTACTCCTGAAATCATTGTTGCGTGATATGCTAACTAATTTGGGTGTAAATTTTAAAAAATAAAACATAAAGTTAAAATTCAAAAAAAAGAATATTGTTTAAATGTACATACTACCCCAATGATCTACAGATTCAATACAATCCTTATGAAATTCCAATGGAATTTTTTTACAAAAATAGGAAGAACAATTCAAATTTGAGTGGAACCACAAAAGACTCCAAATAGAAAAAGCAATCTTGAAAAAGAAGAACAAATCTGGAGGAATCACATTTCCTGATTTCAAGCTACGTTAAAAAATATAGTGATCACACAGTATGATATTGGTGTAAAAAGAGACACATAGATCAATGGACCAGAATAGGGAGCCTAGAAATAAACCTAGGCATATATGGTTAATTAGTTTATGATAAAGGAACCAAGAATACACAGTGGGGAAATGATAGTCTCTTCAATAAATGCTGTTGGGAAAACTGGACAGCCATGTGCAAAAGAACGAAACTGGATCACTAACAAAAATCAACTTAGAATTGATTAAAGACGTAAGTATAAGACCTGAAACCATAAAATTTCTAGAAGAGAACATAGGCAGCAACCTGTTTGACATTGATCTTGGTGATGAATCTTTTAATTTGAAACCAAAAGCAAAGGCAACAACAACAACAAAAACACAAGCAGGACAAGTCAAACCAAAAACTTCTGCACAGCAACAGACAATCAACAGTTTGAAAAGGCAACCTCTTGAAAAAGGAGAAAATATTTGCAAGTCATATATCTGTTAGGAGATTAATATCCAAAACATATAAAAAACTCATACAATTCAATAGACAAAAACTCCAATATGATTTAAAAAAATGGGCAGAAGGTCTGAATGAACATTTTGCCAAAGAAGAAACACAGATGGCCGACAGGTACCTGAAAAGGTGTTCAACATCACCAGACATCAGGGCTATTAAAATAAAAAAGCAGCAGTGAGATATCACCTCACCTGTCAAAAAGGCTACCGTTCAAATGATTAAAAAATAACAGGTATTGGCGAGGATGTGGAGAAAAGTATCGGTGCGGCCACTATGGAAAGTGGTGTGGAGGTTCTTCAAAACCTTAAAACTAGAGCTACCATATGCACCCAGAATTCCACTTTTGGGTATTATTCCAAACAAAACAGAAACACTAACTTGAAAAGGTGTATACGTCCTCAATTTTCATCACATCATTCTTTATGAAAGCTAAAATGTGGAAACAAAGTGTCTACGGATGGATGAATGGCTAAAGAAAGGGCGGTGTATTTATACAATGGAATATTACTTGGCCATAAAAAGGAAGCTATGGACACTGAGTGTATTATGCTAAGTGAAATAAGTCAGAGGAAGAAAGACAAATACCTTATGTGCAACTTGTGGGGAAAAAAAGAATAGTTCATAGATATAGAGGGCAGAAAGGGACAGATTGAAGTCTACCAGAGGAGGTGGGTAGAAGTGGGCAACATGGGTGAAGGAGGTCAAAAAGGACAAACTTCTAGTTACAAATATATATAAAATAAGTATTTTATGTATGAAATTGTAATTATATATAAAAGTAATAACTCACGGGGATGTAATATACACCATGGTGACTATAGCTAACAATACTGCATCACATATTTGTAAGTTGCTAAGAGTAGAGATCTTAAAAGATCCTATCACAAGAAAAAATTATAACTATGTATGGTGATTGATATTAACTAGACTTCCTGTGTGCTTATTTCACAATGTTTACAAATATTGAACCCTGATGGTGTACACCTGAAGTTAATATATTGCTATGTGTCAATGATATCTCAATAAAAACAAACTGCATTCTCCTCGAACATGTTCTGTTCCATTATTTTAAAATAGTCTACTTAACCCTTTGGTTTTCTGAAAGCTCTCTTCATATTTCTAAGCTGTTTGTTTCACCTGTTTTCTATTTCAGACTTTGAATTATCTAGAATTTAATTTTGAATATGATACGCAGTTAGTTGTTAACATTTTTCCCCATAAAGTCATTTCTGTCAACATCATAGGATTTACATAAAGTGTTTTTGTACTTACATGTTTCCTCAATGATTCTTTATGCTACAACAGACCTTCCAACTTTGTTTTTAAAGAAATTTATTTCCATAAGGTCAGCAGGTTGTCTGTTACTACCAATTCATTGCTTTTTAAAATGACCCGAAGCGATATCTGTTACTTATTTCTAACACGTTGGTTTCACGTTTTGTGCCTACTAGAGTTAGCTAGACCTGGGTCTGAATTTTCACTCTGTCTTTCCCTACCTCTGTGACCTCTACAAGTTACTTTGGTTCTCTTTACTCAGTATCTGCATGTGTAACCAGTGTTTAAAATTAGATGGGGTGCCTGGGTGGCTCAGTCGGTTAAGCGGCCGACTTCGGCTCAGGTCACGATCTTGCGGTCCGTGAGTTCGAGCCCCGCGTCGGGCTCTGTGCTGACAGCTCAGAGCCTGGAGCCTGTTTCACATTCTGTGTCTCCCTCTCTTTCTGCCCCTCCCCTGTTCATGCTCTGTCTCTCTCTGTCTCAAAAATAAATAAACGTTAAAAAAAAATAAATAAAAATAAAATTAGTTAACATCTGTTTTGAAGCATTGCTGTGAGTTTTAAATGAGCACACAAACCACTTAGCACAGAGCTCAAATCTTATCTATTGATAGTCATAGCATTATAATTTTGTAGTAGTAATCAAAATTATATTTGGCTTATTTTAACAGGATCAATTCAGTTAAAATATTTGGGTGCCCAAGCTGCTTGCCACTTTCCACTTGATATCATCAATAGGCTGGTGACAGGGTACAGTTCTCAGCTGGATTTTTAGGTACCTGTGGACGGTGTGTAAGACAACGGTCTTGTGATAGCAAGTGTTGAAGCACTTCCATAAAATAAAGGCTTGAATTTTGAAATATCTTATTCAGTAGTTAATGCAACTTGCTTTCCAGTACAACCTGAGAAAATGCACTACTTTACTGATATGTTTGTATGCATATACCAGGCATTCTTTGATCCATTTTTCTGAAATTCATTTTGTATGTTAGTGATTGATATATTTGAGCTTTGAATGTGCAGATGTGGAGTGAATTCTGACCAGATTTGACCATAAACAAATCGGGTTACTGATGAGGCGCTGATTCTGCAAAGGCCACTGGGTGATACAGAGTCCCATTTTATGTCACAAAGATATTTTCTTTAATGGGTCATTATGCTATACGTGTATATCTACATACCTGTATAGTTGGCTCTTGAACAATATGGGTTTAAACTCCACAGGTTCACCTATACGTGAATTTTTTCAGTAAGTGTGTTTTGAAGAAGTGTTTGGAGATTTGTGACAATTTGAAAAACCACATAGCCTAAAGGTACTGAAAAATTAAGAAAGTTATTATTGTAAAGATGTAGTATGCAATATATAACATACATAATATGTGTTAATGGACTGTTTATGTTATCAGTAAGGCTTTGGGTCAACAGTAGGCTCTTAGTTGTTATGTTTTGGGAGAGTCAAAAGTTACATGTAGATTTTCAACTGCCTGGTGGATGGGCTCCTCTAATCTCCAAGTCGTTCAAGGGTCAACTGTATCTGTGAACTATATCCCTATCTATCTATCTATCTATCATCATCATCATCTATGTATCTATCATCTATCTAATCTATCATCTGTCTATCATCTATTATCTATCTATCTATCTATCTGCATGCATCTATCCATCTATCTATCCACGTATGTGTGTGTGCACAATGTATGTGTGTGTACACAGATTATGTGGATAATTTCGAGGACTTCTTAGTGATATCTAAACATTGTGAAAGATTTCACAATGGTAAAACCCAATCAAATGGTTTCTGAAAGAGCAGTGGCATTTAATTCTTTATGTTTCCTAATATTTTAAGGCCCTATTTTCCTTTGCATGACTTACCTCCTGATCAGTATATGATTCATTTTTCTCCTGCCTTTTTAGATAGGTAGCATTATCTGCAGTGAAAATACTGGTTTAATTAGTCAGTCTTTAATATGGTTTTTCACTGAAAGCCAATGAACTTAAAAGATTCGAGCAACGTTTTAGTTATTCTGGGGTATCATTTTGTTTTTCATCTTGTTTTTTTTTTTTTTTTTTTTTTTGAAGATACTCTAGAGATAACACTCCTTTCACCTTCATTATTTTAATTACTTTTTGGCTTCTTCTCTCTTCCCGGAAATTAAAAGAACAGCATGTTATAAAAAAGCTTCTCTTAACTCAGCTTTTTGTATATAACCTTTAGATAATTAAAATTATAAAGTCTTTCAAGAGATATGGTAATTATCCAAGAAAAGGTGATGTCTAAAAGTTTTTTAAGCAAGTGGACTCTTTGCTTTCTGGTAATTACTTTTTGGGCAATATTTTTTATTATTGAAGTTCATTGCGAAGTTGAACTAAACCTGTACTGAACCGATAAACTGCATACCCAGATTACACCAATTTTGTCTTGCATTAAAGTTTGTTTTCCACAGCTATGGTTTATTGTCATGTCTGTGACTTTCATAGAGGCTCATATAAGAAGCAGCCTTATGTATAATACGTCTATATTGTAAATGAAAACTTCTTCAAAGATATTACTGTTAATTGTTTAGAACCTCTAACATAAAGAACCCTATAGGTAAAGCAAATTTCCCTTAGAAATATATAACTGAGGGGCGCCTGGGTGGCGCAGTCGGTTAAGCGTCCGACTTCAGCCAGGTCACGATCTCACGGTCCGTGAGTTCGAGCCCCGCGTCGGGCTCTGGGCTGATGGCTCGGAGCCTGGAGCCTGTTTCCGATTCTGTGTCTCCCTCTCTCTCTGCCCCTCCCCCGTTCATGCTCTGTCTCTCTCTGTCCCAAAAATAAATAAAAAACATTGAAAAAAAAATTTAAAAAGAAATATATAACTGATATCCATTCGGCAAATGTTAATTGAATGTTTACTATTTACCAGGCCCTATTTTAGGCACTGGCTATATAACAACTAATATTCGAGATGAAGTTCTTTTTCTCAGAGAACTTTCATTCCTTTGGGTGTGAGTCCTTCTAGCAAACAACGAAGACTGTGTAATTAAACATGATTCTTCCTTGCCTTGGTTTCTACAGAACTCAGATTTAAGTTGAGTGAAGTGTTCCTCAATCGAGGAAACCACCATAAACTTGTATTAACAAAAAGAAATAAATTCTTTTTTCTATGTCTACTTCTTGTTTTTGTTTTTTTTTTTTTTTGCTTTTATTTGTGGATGTATGTTAGCCGTGCCTTCCAGCCTTTTCGATGAATAATCTCTTTACTCATGAAGCCAAGTTAGCACTTGCACTGCCAGAGCAGATCATGTTGAGATTGGACCCCAGTAATTGGAAAAGTCATGAGAGGAGAAGAATACAAACTGAAAGAAGAAAAGAGTAATCTTATAGGATATTCACTTCAGGTGAGGTTTCTAAAGAGTTTCCAGGCAAAGAGAGACTAGTGTGGTCTTGCATGGAGGATTTGTCCACATCTGAGGTCAGGGTTTGAGTAATACAAGCCTTCGAGTTTCTCAAGATCATTCACGGCACGTCTGCCTCCTGTGTCAAGGTCTTTTTTCTTATCTGTTCTCTGAAGCTAGAGGAAGAAGCTTTCCAGGGCTCTAAGTTAAGCCTTCTCTATAATTGTGTTACTTTGCCAATTAGAATATTAATAATGGCTTTAAAACAGGTTTGCCCACCAACTGAATGGAATGAAAATCATTTGAAAACTGCCTCAAGGCCTTTTAGCTTTCACACTGGTCCCTGATTTGGTAATAAGCCAACTCAAACCGGTGATTTTCTTCATTTAGTGAACTGAAGGCACTAGGCAACAACCAACTCACTCCACATCATTCTCATTGTCGTATCTCACGAACACTATCCTCTCCACCTATGTTCTGTTTTGCTTTACCATGGGGGACAATCTTGGTCATCGTGATAGTACAGCCTGCCAGGAATTATTACTGTTCTGTTCACCACTGGCTGGTGTGAGATGTAAGGAGGGGAAGACAGCCAATGATGGGTTTACCAGTAAGCCAGTTTGAACAGTACATAACAGAAAATTAATCTCACTCAGAGATGGTACAAAACACTTGCTTTAGAATCAATCCACCTGAGGACAAGGGCTGGAATGTGTATATATCAACTACCACGATCACTGAGGGATAGTCCCAGTGGGAATTAATTTCTGAGAACTTGTTGACTTCAATGTATATGACAGTATGGCTTCTTACACTTCCAAGAAAAAGACTGTGGACGAACTTTCTGATAATGGTGGTTGAATGTCCACAAGAACACACTAAAAATTTTGAGGAACAAAAACATCGCATTAACAGCATGTGTTGCGCATGGAAAGAAAAAAGGAGGGAAAACACGGAGAAAAGAATCAGAGACATTTAGACCTTGTTGAAATGGCCTGACACACATATAATGGCAATTCTTCAAGGAGAGAGCAAGAATAGACCAGAAGTGATATTTGAGGAGAGAATGGCCAAAATTGAGAAATGATAGGAAGCTACAGATTCACGAAATGATATAAATGCCAATAAGGACGAACAGAGTAAATTCTATCTGGATCATATCATAATAAAAGAGCTTAAAACCAAAGACAAGTATAAAATTTTAAAAGGAATCATGGAAAAAAAGGATACATTGCCTCCGAAGGAGCCACAATAAGCCTGAGGGCAGACGTCTCAACAGAAGCGGCAGGAGCCAGGTAACGGGGCAAAGGCATTTTTAATGTGGAATAAGAATTGCTAACTATGAATTCTACACCAGAAGAAGTTATTCTTCAAATTCAGTGTCATGAAGATTTTTTTCAGACCAAAAAAAAGATGACATAATTGTTGCCAGCAGAAGCACACGAAAAGAAACGCCAAAGGGAATATTTTAATCAGAAAGAAAGTGATGCTGGGTGGAAAAAAGAAACTGCAACCAAAAAATAAAGACTTCAGGAGGTGTGAATGTGTCAGTAAATCTAAATGAATATTGACACTACGACCTCATAATAATGCTCCCTGTAGGTTTCAAGTATTTCTAGAACTCAGAAACAGGGCAATAAACATAGGATGAGAAAGATGGAATTAAATCATTTTGAGATCATTGCATTTACTAAGATTGGAAAAGTACTAATTTAAAGTATGCTCTAATAAGACGAGGAAGAATATTGACAACCCGAAGGTAACCAATGAAAAGATGACATAAAAAATTCTAACTATAGCGCAATTAAGATTAATAGAATTATTTTAAAAACCTCTTTGTTGATCTAAGAGAAAGCAAGAAAGGAGGAAAAAAACACACAAAAAAAGATGGAATAAAGTAAGAAACAAATAATAAGGTGCTGTGTTTAAACCCCAATATTTTAGCACTTAGATTAATGCTAAAGGATTAATTTTCCAATTGAAAGACAAAAATAGCAGATTTGATTTTAAAGAACTACTTCTTATTTAATAGGATAACTCAGATATAAGGACACAAAAATCTAGGAGTAAAAGGAAGGAAAGAGGTGAATTGCAAACACTAGCAAAAAAAAATCTTGCGGAGATATATTAATAACAAACTAAGTAGACATTAATAAAAGAGCACTACTGATAATAAAGAGGAACATTATCGTATAAACACAGTTTCAAATCTAGATTTAAAAAGGGGGTATAACTTTAAGTCTCATTGACATCAAAATGGTAAGAGAATCTTAAGAGTAAATTTACCAGTCTTAGGTGAAATTGACAAACCTTTTGCAAAGTAAACATCATATCTCTGATACAAGAAGTGTAAAATCTGAGGGGTGCCTGGGTGGCTCAGGCGGTTAAGCGTCCGACTTTGACTCAGGGCATGATCTTGCAGTTTGTGAGTTCGAGCCCTGCGTCGGGTTCTGTGCTGACAGCTCAGAGCCTGGAGCCTGCCTCAGAATCTGTCTCCTCCTCTCTCTGCTCATGCTCTCTCTCTCTCTCTCTCTCTCTCTCAATAATAAATAAATGTTAACAAAATTAAGAAAAAGTGTAAAATCTGAATATTTCTTTTAAAGAAATTGAATCTATAATTTCAGAAATGTTCTGAAGAGGAAAGCCCATTCTTCACCAGTGAATTCTTCCACAAATATAAGAAAGCGACCGCATCAATCTTACACAAACTCTTCTAGAAAACAGAAAGAAATGTTTGGCAACTCATTTCATAAACAGAGCATAACTATGATATAAAAAGCAGTCAAAGACGTAAGAACCCAAAACTTCATGGCATACTTACATTCATAGAAGCTAACACCTTAAACAAAATAATAGCCCCCTAAAATCTATCTGTGTTAAAAAGAATGCTACATCAATGCCAAGTTAGATTTATATAGAGAATGTAAGGTTGATTTTACATTCAAAGTAAACCAACGTAATTTAACAAATTAAAAAATAAAGGAGAATAAAGTCATATCTTACTAGATGCGGAAATTTAGAGTTCATTTATGATAAAATGCTTAGCAAACTGGGAAGAGAAGAACACTTATTTAATGTTAAAAATATCACTTAAAATATCACAAGAATCATAATGATGAAAAAATGAAAGCTTATCCTCTGAAATTAGGAATTATACCAAGACACCTGCTATAACCACTTATGATTAACGTCATGTCTTATCAGTTCAATAAGTGAAGATAACAGATATAAAAGATTAAAAGCAGATTTATAGAGATTAGAAGGGAAGAATAAGCTGTCATTATTTGCAGACATGATTGGCTATGTAGAGAATCCAAATCAACAAAGAATCTATCCAAAAATGATTATATTTAGGAAGTTAGCTGGATAAAATACAAAAACCAAATGTTTGTTTATGCTATCAAAAAACAGAAATCAAACTTATAAAGATATTAGACTTTATAATATTATTTGTAATGGCAACAAAATATTGAATAGTGCAGAATACGTTTAATAAAACATTCAAGAATTCTACACCAAAGCTATAAAAATATTACTGAGAGAGTTTAAGAAACCTAATAAATGGAGACATATACCATATTCAGATTGGAAGATATTATTTTTAAGATGAAAAATTTCCCCAATTACTGTATAGATTTCTCTGCGGTCTCAATGCAAATCCCAGCAGATTGTGTATGTGTAAATTGGCAAGCTGATTTAAAATTTTAAAGAGAAATGTAAAAGATTAAGGACACTGAAGGCTATCTTAGGAAAAAAAAAAAAACCCAACAAAGTTGTAGGACTTAAACTACCAGATATAAAAATCTATTATAAAGCTGCAAAACTATGGTGATTAAGACATTATTATAGCACTGGAGTAAGGATCGAACAGAAAAATTAATGGAGCAGAAGAGAATGTCTAGAAACAGATGCAGACATATGTGGTTGCTCCGATTAGGATAAAGATCCTTCTGCTGTTTCAATAAACGATGCTAGATGAATTGGGTAGCCACGTAAAGGGAAAAAAAATCGTGTCCCTTTCCTAATGCACATGCAAAAGTCACTTCCAAAACAACAATAACAAAAAAAGAAAAAAGAACAAGAAAAGAAAGATTAAAAGAGATAAAAATACATTAAAAAGTTAATTCCAATGGAGACCTAAGTGTGTAAGTTAGAGAAACAGAGTTTCTAGAGGGTAACATATAAAAATCACTTCTTGACTTTGTATTATGTCATTATTTCTTAAACTGGACATAAAAAAGATAATGAAAAATTGGATTATATTAAAAAATTATGATTTTTTGTCTATTACAATATACTGTTAAGTGAATGAAGTCACAACCTGCAAAATGGAGAGAAGGTGATATATAAAAATATACATAATATGTATATGAAATATACATGATATCTGTGACATTTGTATATGTCATATGTATGATTTCTACATATCAACAAGAAAAACAGCCTAAATGAAACAAATTTTTTTATCCTGAAGATATGAACAAGCAATATACGTAAGAAGATATCCAAAGAGCCTTGTGGGGGTTTTAAAACGTGTTCGCCAATTGATTGATACTCTTGTTATCGAGAAATACTGTGTATGGCTCTTCCTCTTGAATATCAATGTAATTATGACCATTTTTACCCATAGAATATGGTCAAATATTGTGACTTCTGAGGTCAGACAGCTTCCACCTGGTTGTCAAGATAACAGAGGGATGGTGGGCTCTATCTTAAAATCCTATGTCTGTGTGGTGAGAAGCCCAAACCACACGGAGAGCCCAGATGTAGGTGCTCTCATCAAGTGGCAGCTGAGTGCACAAGTTAGATGGCTCCCAGCCTAGAATCCAGACATGTGAGGAAGGAGTCCTTACATGTTTTTAGCTTTCAGCCATTCTGGTTTTCCCAAATTAGGTCTAGACATTGAGTAGTAGGAGTCGTGCTCTGTCTGGTTTCTTGACCCACAAAATCAGTGACCATAAGGAATTGGTTGTTACTTTATGACATCTGTGGTAAGCTTATTAAGCAACATTAGTAATTGGGACATGGCCAGAAACAGAAATAAGATGATCAACATTTTTAATCAACAGATATATTAACATTAAAACCAGTTAGATAAGAATTTTTGTCTAAGCTACTTACTACTAATCCTGAAGTTAACGGCTTAATACCACAAAGATTTATTATTATTCACAATTCTGCAACTTGACTGGGTTACGGTTCTGCTTCAGGTGGTGTTGCCTGTGTTGCTAGAACCGTTGACATTTCAAAGATGGCCACCCTCACATTGCTAGTCACTGGTACTTGAGGTTGATGGGGAGCACAGGTGGGACGGTGACCAGAGACCTTGGGTCTCCTCCGCAGAGACCCTCCACATGCATGGCTTGCTGGGCTCCTGTCAGGATGGAAATCCATATCCAAAATGGAACATTCCAAGATCAAGCATTCCAAGTGTTTACGAGTGCTTACAAAGCCTTCTTTTATATCACTCTTGTGAAGGACTGACTGGTCAAATCTAGTCACATGGTCAAAACCCCCAACTCAGTGTGGGAGGGGATACAATTGGCATGAATACCAGGAGGTATGCTTCATTGGGGATCTTCAGTGTAACAATGTAATTCAACTCTATATCCTCCCTATTATCGATAAAAGAAAAAAGGAAAAAAAAAAAAAACACAACAAACCCTACCAGGTATGAGTAAGGATGTAGAATTCTGGACTTCTCATTCACACTGTAAGGAAGAAAAATTATCGATAAATAATCACTTTGGAGAATAATTTTACAACTTCTAGTACAGGTAAATGTACTCGTATCTTATGACCCAGCAACAGAAATCCATACGTATGTGTGCCAAAACAAAACTATGGTGTTTTCACAGGAGAAACTACTATATAGTAATAAAAATAAGTGAGCTATTTCCACAGACAGCATTTGAACAAATCCCACAAATATAATGCTGATCGAAAGAGGCCAGACACAAAAAGAAAACACAATGTATAACTCCATTTACCTAAATGTTCCAAAAGAGGTAAAAATAATCTGGGGCCATATAAGCAATAAAAAAATGGTTGCTTTTAGGAAGGGGATCATGCATTATGACTGGGTGTAGGCACAAGAGAGAATTCTAACGTGTTGGTAATACGCTTTTTCTGCTATACTTTCCTTTTAACTTTCATGGAGTTAATTTATGCACATTTATGTGTTTATGATACACTTCAGTAAAATTTACATTTTAATACTGGCTATTTCATTACTGAGTAGTTCAGTAAAAAATTATGCTTAGTAAAAAATTTCATTGTGGAGTAATTCAGCAGAAAACTACATTAAAATAAAATTCAGCAAAACTTACATTAATTCAGTAAAAATTCAGCAAATATTAAAATAATTAAAAAGTAATTCAGTAAAAATTCCATTCAGTCAAAAATTTCGTTATTGAGTAATTCAGTAAAAATTACATTAAAACAAAATTCAGTAAAATTTACCTTAAAATACAAATTGCATTGAAATAGCACCAGATCTTTGCTCAAAAGTCATTGTGAAAGACTTCCATTTTTTTTTTAACGTTTATTTATTTTTGAGACAGAGAGAGACAGAGCATGAATGGGGGAGGGGCAGAGAGAGAGAGAGACACAGAATCGGAAGAAGGCTCCAGGCTCTGAGCCATCAGCCCAGAGCCCGATGCGGGGCTTGAACTCACCGACAGTGAGATCGTGACCTGAGCTGAAGTCGGACGCTTAACCGACTGAGCCACCCAGGCGCCCAAAAGACTTCCATTTTTGTTTCTATCGAAGAAAAAGGTGAATGTTCCAGTGGGTCAGACATACTGTGTAACATATCTCAATGGTCTCCTAATGAGAAATTTTGAAAGGTAGGTATGCATTGAACGTGACTTTGTTTCAATGTAAATTGCAATGGGGACCAGTGCTGTCAATATACCTTAGAAGATGGGAGTGAAAGTACAATCTGTGATCACTTATGCTCAAAACTCATCTTTTCCGGGTTAGAGGAGAATACATTCTGACTATTTGGGGTCTGATGAGGAATAGAAAGCATGATGTTTTCTGCGTGTGAATTGGGAGACCAAACACAAGCAGGGAAACCATTAGTATGTACATGTCGAGGATAGTAAAATCTTTTGGGTCAGTGACCATTTTTTAAATTATTTTTCGTACTCCATACGGTAACTTTGAGGCTCTTCAGTGAGTGCAAAGACTGGACGCATGCCTTTCATACTAGAGAAGCACTAAGGAGTGGGAATAGCAGTAATCTAACTCAAAATATATATTTTTTAAATACAGATATAACGAATAACGAATGTGAAAGTCTGTATACAAATTGCTATAATGATGTGAATTATTAGAATTTAGCGAGGAGGAATTTTATTCACACCGGTCGAAATTCTGTACTTCCTCATCCACTGCAAACCTGCACTCTGGTCACCTTGGTCACTTGCAGAAGTGTTCTCTGGGGGCCGGGGGGTCCTGTAAGTAAGGAGGCAGTTATTTTGTCCCATGTCTCGGCTAACTACATTCATTTTTCAGACACAGCTTGACGAATTCAGACTCAGTTGAGACCTTCTTTCGTTTGAGTTTTTAAAACAAAATACACCTGAATCTGGAGAACTAAGGAGAAAGAAGTCCTTATTTGGGGTCAATTTTACACAATAAGAAGGACAAAATGAAACAGCAGTGCATGTAATTTTATAATGTCTGGCTAAATGGAATCTAAACACTGTCAGAAAGACACTAATTTAGGGTGCAGGAAGAATATTCACGAATCAACAGCTAAAGGTCAGCAAAAGATTATCTAACTTGTGTTCAGCCTGTTCTCAGATTTGTATCAGAACTGACATTTTGCTCAGATTACTAATATCAGGGCTCGAAGCCAGTTTCAACTGTGATGAGTATGTGGCCAAGGAAATCAATCTGACTTCCTTTTCAATTTCACCATATTCTTTGTCTTTAATTATCAGTTACAGTTCTGCAAACAGTGCTTTGCAGAATGAAACATGTCTTCCTTTTTCAGAAAGGCTTTTAAAGGCTGGATTATTTGAATCAAAGCAAATAGTAGGACGGTGTCGATTTGACATTCACAGACAATGAGCCTGGAGATGTTTAGGGAAGATAGAGTGGGTGGACGAATAGGCAAGATTGGAGGCAGGAGATAGGCAAGGGGTGCATCAGCCCAGTGCCATCGACCCCCCCCCCCATTTTTGAATTAGTCCTTATAGAGACATTAAAATGTATATTCGGGCATCCCACTTTTCCAATATCAAAATTATTATTCAGGACATGAATAAGAATTCTAAAACCTACCAATTTGAGATTAGAAGTTAATTTCTCCTGATTTATCCAGTTTTGGCTTTTATTTACATTTTTCAAGTTTGTTTTACTTATTTGGAGAGAGAGAGAGCACAGGAGGGGCAGAGAGAGAGAGAGAGAGAGAGAGAGAGAGAGAGAGAACCCCAAGCAGGCTCTGCATTGTCAACGCATAGCCAGATGTGGGGCTCGAACACACGGACCGTGAGATCATGACCTGAGCCAAAATCCAGAGTCAGTGGCTTAACTGACCCAGCCACCCAAGCACCCCGATTTTTGTTTATCAAATATTTATTGAGCATCTTCTATGCTTCAGCCACGGTGCCACGTGAAAGGATACCATGGTTAGCCAAAATAACCGTGGCCCCTGTCCTTGTGGAACTTAAAATCTAGTAAAGGGGAAAATAACTTAAGTAAGATATCCACAAAATGTAAACGTAAGCTAAGATAAAAGGTGTAAAGAAAAATATAAGATTATTTGCGGAAGAAGTAAGTATTGTAAATACTTACAATTGTAAATACTTCTACTTGTGGAAGAAGTAAGTATTGTAAATTTAATTTACAATAGAAGATCGTGGAAGACCACTACGGGTTTGTAATATCTGAGCTGACTTAGGAGCTGAGTGAGGTTTATGAGGCAGTGAATGAGTGACAGTATTTACGCACTAGGCAGTGTATTGGGAAAGATCACGTGGTGTAAGGGGGGATAGCATCGTGACGGATCCGGAAGAAGAAGGGTAGTGTCCAGTACAAGGAATGGGAAAGTAGCAAGGGACGGGATTGGGAAGGACACAGGAACAATTATAGGGGTGTTTGTATACCAATGGGGAGGAAACCGGGCATGAATTCGAGGGCACAGAGCAGAGGAATGAATTTGGAAGACTGCTTGGGGAGCACGTGGATTGAAGTGGGTCAAATGGAGTGCGCGCGAATGATGATTTGGCTTGGTCTACCGTGGTCTAGTCTAGCCTGGTGGAAAAGGAGACAGACGCAGTACGTGGATGTGCAGTGTGCATGGGCAGAATCGACATGACTAAAAGGTGAACTGGATTAGGGGAAGGAAGGAAAGGAGGGAGTCACATCTGGGTATTTTGGATTCTCTCCTAATTACTGAGTTGACCAGCTGCATGGATTGCCTACCATTTACTGGTACGTGTAAACTAGAGAAGTAGATTTAGGGAAGAAAATGAGCAGTTTAGCAGTTTACTTTGGACCATGCTAAATCTTACACCGAAGATTTGAAACACTGAAGTGGAGATGTGGAACGGAAAGCAGGATACAGATTATGGAACTCAGGCCTGTGTTCTTTCTGGAGGCTCAAGAGGAGTGTTTTGTTGTTGTTTTGTTTTGCTTTGTTTTGTTGTTGTCTTTTTGAGCTTCTAGAGGATGCCTGCATTGCTTAGTTCATGGACCTCTCCTCCATCTTTAAGCCATCCAGGTAGCAACTTCAAATATCTATGATTTAAGGCCCCTGCTCTCACCATCGCCTTCTTTGATTCTGATCCAGATGATTCCAGATAACCTCCCCATTTCAAGATACTTAACCACATCCACAAAGTCCCTTTTGTTGGGGGCATTAGAACATGGCATCTATTTTTTTTTTAAGTTTATTTATTTCGAGAGACAAAGAGAGAGAGAATCCCAAGCAGGTACCAGACTGTCACCACAGAGGCCAACATGGGGCTTGACCTCACAAACCAGCAGATCATGACCTGAGTCAAAATCAAGGGTCCGAAATTCCACTGACTGAGCCACCCAGGCTCCCCCAGAATGTGGGGGTAGGGATCATCACTGCATCCAGCAAAGGGAGTTTGAAGCCATTAGAAGGATGAGATCACTCAGAGAAATTTCTAGCCCACAGATGTTTATGAGTATATATGCTCTTGTCAAATTTGTTTCCAAATAATTTAATAAAATTCTTGGGAAAATATTTTAGTTTCAGAGTGTTTTTTTTTAAATTTGGATTGTGGATAAGATTATGAATGTGCACTGCACTTACGGAGTAGAGTCTCTTATAATTTTCTGATTGAAGACTTTCTGGTCTTAGGGAGTGTTTGTAAGGTTTTTATACAAAAAGACATGAACACATGGGTAGGTCAAACCTATTATCTGTTTAGATAAAGAACTTCTTGCTAAGTTTAAAATGGTAAGACTTTTGGGGCGCCTGGGTGGCTCAGTCGGTTAAGAGTCCGACTTCGGCTCAAGTCATGATCTCGCGGTTTGTGAGTTTGAGCCCCGCGTCGGGCTCTGTGCTGACAGGTCAGAGCCTGGAGCCTGCTTCAGATTCTGTGTCTCCCTCTGTCTCTGCCCCTCCCTCACTTTTGCTCTCTCTCTTTTCCAAAAATAAATTAAAAAATGTAAAAAAAAATGGTAAGACTTTCATATATGGTATATGCTACATAGTATAAGGCATGTCATAAGTCATACATAATGTACATACTATAGTAGCCTAAGTAAATAAGAAAATATTAAAACAAAAGATATCCATAAGAGAAGGAATATAAATGGATGATAAATATTAAATGTCAAACCCTTCATATTGAATGAAATATCAAGCAAACTTAATTCATCAAAGTAACAATCGGTGGTAAGGATTTGATGCAATGCAGGCTCTGACATTCTTGTTTGGAGTCTTAAGAACATTTAATTATTTGATTCATGAATTCTAAGTCCAGTATTTATTCCAAGTACTTGATCGTAAATACAGAGAGATACTCATACATAGAGGTGAAATATGAGCAGAAAAACCTGTTAGGGATCTGCTAACTACACTGAGATCAATATAATGGAACATTATTAGCAATCAAATATGATGTTTGAGAAAGCTCTACAAGAATATAGCAACTTATTCATGTATTGAAGCAAAGAGGGAGCATGCGAAGTTTTAAAAATATATGCCATTTACATGGACAAAAAGGAGACTGAGAGGAAATCTGTAAAACTATCAATAGTATCCACTTTTCACTGGCGGGATTATAAGTGAGTAATCTTTTGCCACAACACAATTCTGCATTTCATATTTTTTATAACAAGTCCATACTGTTGTCTTCAGAAGTAAAATAAATGTGACTCAGAATGCAAAGGTTGCGTCGTAAATGTAATTTCTGCTCTAGGGTCCCATTGAAATTCTTCCCTCTTACTGGTGCCTTTTCCCCAGATGTCGCACCAACGGTCCGAACTTGAGTCAATGAAAGGAACGAGAGCACTGGGGTGGGCGATCTTTGTGGAAGAAGGTGGCAGGAGAATGTAGCTGATTAACTGTAGCCTTCAGAGAGAGGGGTGGATGGGGGTCTGCAGACACCGTCGCTGTGTCATCAGAATGGGTTGTTATGGCTGCTCCAT
This sequence comes from Panthera uncia, assembly GCF_023721935.1. Lineage (NCBI taxonomy): Eukaryota > Metazoa > Chordata > Mammalia > Carnivora > Felidae > Panthera > Panthera uncia. The sequence goes on along the minus strand of NW_026057576.1, from coordinate 3,464,722 downwards.
GGCCCTCACGTCAGGGAGAGGGGAATGTTCGATAATAAAAATGTTCCCCGCTGGCATATCAGAATAATCAAAACACGATTTTTTGTTTTTCTTCTGACCAACCTCATCTGACATCTCCAAAACTAAAACAACAATGCGTCAGGCTCCAAAACGGGAAATAAGGTTTGAGCTGATATGGATTCTTCATCTAGAGCTTAATTAAAAAGAATTAGAGCACAGTTATATCGGAAAAAAATGTTAACAGGGTTCAGATTAATTTATTTCATGGATAATCACGATTGTTATCTTAGAAGCTCTTCAGAATTAAAAACTAAAGTAAAATAATTGGCCCAAGGAAGTCTTCAAACATCTCATGCCATTTGCTTTAGGATCCGCATTATACATTCACTCTTCAGTTTTCACTCAGACTATATCTTGGGGCATTTTTCCTTTAGTCACTTATATTTCAAACTACAGCAACCATCTTGTGGATGGGCATGTCCCTCTGAGCAAATGAGCAGTTAGACTAGCGAAGGGGCAGAAGTAAAATGAGATCACGGAAGCCATGGCTAAGAAATTGGTTTCTTTCCTTTTGTACTGTATTCGATTATACATCAGTGACGTGATACATAAAATAATGCTAGCTTGAAAGATTTTCTAAAGGAGTCCTATCGGGGTGCCTGGGTGCCTCAGTTGGTTACGCGTCTGACTTTGGCTCAGGTCATAATCTGGTTGTCCAAGAGTTCAAGCCCCGCATCGGGCTCTGTGCTGACAGCTCAGAGCCTGGAGCCTGTTTCACATTCTGTGTCTCCCTCTCTCTCTGCCCCTCCCCTACTCATGCTCTGTCTCTCTCAGTCTCTCAAAAATAAATTAAAAAAAAATAAATAAAGGAGTCTTATGAATGAAGCTCTTAAATTTCACACAAAAAAATCTGAACTTGGGGCGTCTGGATTGCGACTCTTGATCTTGGGGTTGGGAGTTTGAGCCCCGTGTTGGGCATAAAGATTACTTACACAAACAAACAAAAAATATCTGAGCCTTACTAGTAAAGAAAATGATGTTTTTCTATCTATCCTTAAATTCATATTTTCAGATTCTTGGGTACTTCTTGCCATCCCATTAGTTTTACTAGTGTTTACTGGTGATTATCTCCCTACAGATTGAGTGATCAGAGGAGAAATATCCTCACTGGTACTTCAGTATGTCCCTCATCAAATCTCAATTCGTGCGTGCGCGCGCGCGCGCGCGCGCGCACACACACACACACTTGTGTTAGATTCACAATCTACGTAATGAAGCAATTTAGATCGGAGGCCGTTGAAACTGTGCAAGGTATTCCAGACCATTAAATGGCAAATTCTGAGTTATTGTTTTCTGGGTAGAAAACAAAACAAAATATGAAAGACAAGGAGGTAGACGCTGAAAGGACCCCTTGCGGTAAATTTGAAACCAGCAATAAGGACTGAAAGGTACAGAAGTAAATTTCTAAGTATGGAAATGGGTCCATGCTCTGAGGACCTGCAGAGGAGCTTATGCAAAGTCCCATTTCCCCCTGTTTTGTAGGGAGTCTATGCCTTTGAAAAGATCATGCGTCTTTATGATCAATGCTATTATTTCTTTCCTTTCTCCCCTTTTTTTAGTAAGACAGGAAAATGAGACACCGGACAGCAGAGAGCATTCAGGTGGAAAATTATTACAGGATCTTATCTAAATCTGACAGCGTTTTTTAGATGACTGCCAGACTCTAGCTCCCGTACTTTGAGGATTATTTGTCCTTACATATTTGTTCAAGTTTTAATGCTTTGTCAGTTTCTAATACAGATTAATGATGAAAAAGGTGAAATGAGCACACTTAAAGGAACACATTTACAAATGCGTTTGTAAACTGTTAGCTACCCATTACCATAAGAATAGCAGGTTATATTTCACCCATATCATTGGATAAAATAATAGCGAACAGCATAGTCTGGACAGAAAAAATTAACTAGAAGGGAACTATAAATTTCAAAATTATAAAAGAAAATGACATAGGCAAGATCACATTGAAAGACAGTTATCCTGAAAAGATTAAGATTGAAACACACCTTAAAACACAGACAAATGCGCACATACACACAGAATGTAAGTGTGTGTTTTTTACAAGAGGCATAAAACATAATAATATAGAATATATATAATAGTAATGATCAAGCAAATCTTGGCTTAAAGAAATCAGGAATGATAATATTAACAACAACAACAACACAATGAAGCCAGGCAGTCCAATATTTATTGGTAAAAAGAGTCATATGACTACTTAAAAAAATATTAGGAAAAATAATTTTCCAGATACATAACCTGTTGAGTAACACAGGAATTATGATGCTACTGAGTTTCATTTATTATAGAATTACCTAACTAATTCGTATGCTGTGTGAAAGTGTGGGGGGAGGGATTACTTAGTGAAAAAAATGAATGCGCAATGTTACTTACAAATGTAGAATTTTCATAACGATGAGAAAATAACTTAAAATAGTCCAGAAGGGTTTATCCTAATGTTGTAGAAGTAACTATGACAATGGAAAGGGGGAACGGGACAACAAAGAAGAAAACACAACAGATATATTAAAGGCGGCAGTACTGGAAGTGTAATTTGAATAAAAACTAAATGGAATTACGGCACAAAACAGCTGGCAATGTGGATGTTGAAGCTAACCCTGCATATGTGGCCAGAGGAGCTGAGCGAAGGTGAATTTATCGACGTAAGAAATTAAAATGGATGTGAAGCAAAGGCTGAAGGTGTCCTCGATGAAGCCTTGCGATCAGAGAACTCTCAGTGAGATTTGATGGTGTGGAAGTGCAAAGGCTCAGATGTGGGAAACTGATCCAAACTTAGCAAGGAGAGAGACCACTGGTCAAGGCACAGGGAAGAGCAAGAGATTCTTTGACTCCATGTCATAAAGCACATGACAAGGAGAACAAGGCGAGGGCTACTCAAACCCCTCTCCACGACCACTTTTTCCAAAGGAAGGAACAATGTAATCCTCCCGGCTTCATGCAGCAGGATTCTCGCACAGAGTCGTGACCCCCAGGCTTTTTCCTTCCAGGAAGCAACTTGATTCCTGCCAGCACCACCTCAGGGGGTTCATACCCAAAGAACGGAGCCTGGAACACCACGTGGCATAGTTTTTTTAAATACATTTTTGACTTCTTTGTCTCCCATACATGGTAACACACAAACGTGTAGTCTGATTAAGCGGCCTCATGTTACAAGGTGGTGAGGGATGTGGCCATTTCCGCATAGCTAGGTTTGCCTTGAGGCTTTTTTTCTTTCCTTACGGAGGGGACCCTACCACATTCAAATTTCAAAAAATCACAGTGTCCTCAATAACAATTAGCTTCACAGTGTACTAAGTAACAATCAGCTTTACTTTCTTCATATTCTGTGGCCAAGGCATGTAGTAACTGACAATAAGAGGTATTGCAATACGTTGATAAAAGTTTTAAAGGTCACAGAGCTATGATAATTCCCCGCTGGGCGTTAAGCTGCATTTGCAGGGTTTCAGCGAGCGCATGAGTCCTGCAGTCTTACACCGCGGTGCAGAGGACGAAGAGCCTGTATATCTCATCAATTATCAAGTATGAAATGTTGCAACGCCATCTGAATAGCTAGAGAGGTCAGTAAATTAAACTTACCACACATTCTTAATAAATTATAGGAAAAAAACATGTCGAGAAGATACATTACGAATAGTAATAAAACACATCCATTTTAAAACTGATATATTCTAAACTAATAAAACACTCAGACTATTTTTAAGCAAGCAATAGCTATTATTTAACATGGGTATAAAAAGGGGGGAATGATTCCTTTTTATGTATGTGTTCATTTTTTTTTCTTGGTCTAAAAGTCTTTATATTTATTGATAAATTTCTGCGTAGAGAAGTTAACAGACATTTTCCCTTCTACCGGTAATGGTTCCAGTACATCCTTAGAAAAGTTGAGTGTTATATTTGAAATGTTTGCTATTTTTGTGTTTTGTTTCTCTTTCCTATTTTATTTAAATTCTAGTTAGTTTACATATGGTGTAATACTGTTTCTTGGAGTAGAATTTAGGGATTCATCACTTACGTATGATGCCCAGTGCGCCTCATAACAAGGGCCTTCCTTAATACCCATCATCCATTTGGCCCATTCCCCACTCACCTCCCTCCATCAACCCTCAGTTTGCTCTTCATCATGAAGAGTCTCTTACGGTTTGTTTCCCTCTCTCTCTCTTTTTTCCCCCATTCCCATATGTTCATCTCTTTTGTTTCTTAAACTCCATATATGACTGAAATCATCTGGTGTTTATCTTTCTCTGACTGACTTATTTCACTTATTTCTGCTTCCATCCAGCATCATTGCAAATGGTAAGACTTCATTCCTTTTCATGGCCGAATAATATTCCATTGTATATATAAACCACATCTTCTTTATCCATTCATCAGCTGGTGGACATTTGGGGTCTCTCCATAGTTTGGCTATTGTTGATAATGCTGCTGTTAGCATCGAGGTGCATGTACCCCTTCAAATCTGTATCCTTTGGGTAAATACCTTGTAGTGCAATGGCTGAACTGTAGGGTAGTTCTATTTCTAACTTTTTGAAGAGCTTCCATACTGTTCTCCAGAGCGGCTGCCCCAGTTTGCATTCCCACCAACCGTGCAAGACGGTTCTCCTTTCTCCACATCCTCGCCAGCACTTGTGTCCTGTGTTGTTAATTTTAACTCGGAATGATTACTTCTTAAAGGTAATTTCCTAGAAAAAAAGGTATTTGAATCAACTAAGAATCCATAGAAAACTTACTATTATGTATCAGTGTCTGAATACATGTATAAAGGCAATACTTTGTATATGCCAATAATAACCAGGTAGAGTCTATGGGAGTAAAATGTTTGCTCTGGCAGAATTCCTAACCTAGGAATCTGGGAGACTGTTTGCAACAAAGATGACAGATAAAATACTTCATTGCTTGAAATATAAAAAGCCGAACACTGTGAAGATAAAGGACAAAGGTTATTAATGTAGCATTTTCCAAAGTGTGAACAAAAATGGCTAAAAGCTACTTGAAAAAAATGTTTCATGTTATTAATCTAATTTACTTTACTTTCTAATATTTATTTTAGTATTTATTTAAACTTGGCTAAAAGTGCAAATATTTTTTAAATGATACTATTTCGCCCTGGTAATGGTGATGTGAGACGGTTTTCAACCACGCCATGCTAGGGAAGTGTAAGTGACCGCTCCCGCTAGGAATGCACTGTGGGCTCTATGTTTATGCCACTGAGACCCTCCGCAGGGACGGTGCTGGTTTCCAGGGACGTCGTGGGATTTACAGAAAGATTCACTAGGCGCAATGCAGATCTTTTGAGTATTTCTGGGGTCTAATGACCACTTGCTCATTTGGTGATTCCCTGGAAGGACTCATGCACCTCAATATCAGGAAGTTATTCTGGAGGCTAAGGTGTATTCCAGCAAAGGGAGTTTAGTGCAGGAACAGCATAACATGGGTTTGGTCCCATAAGGCTGCTTCCCACCCCCCCACTTCAGATGCCAGATGCGAGCCCCCCGCTGCTGTGTTCCTGACAGACGGGATACAGATTGGAGGATCCAATGACCTCCTTCTCATACTTGATTAATTTGCTAAAGTAGCTCATGGAACTCAGGGTCACACATTTACCAGTTTATTAAAGGATATGGTAGAAGATATGAATAACAGCCAGGTGATGAGAGACAGAATGAGGTCCTCAACAAAGAAGCTTCGGTCCTTGCGGAGCGTAGGTCCTGACCCGGTAGCAGGTGGAAATGTTCTGGTTCCCCAATGGTGGAAGCTCTCTGGGAAAAAAAAAAAAGGGCCAAAAAGCTGTCTCCCTGGGTTTTTCTGGAGGCTTCATTACCTCGTTATGATTGGCTAAGTCATTAGCCATTCGTTCCAGCCCCGTTCCCTTCAGAGGCCGGGAAGGTGGGACTGAAATTTCCAACCTGTTAGTCACGTGGTTGATGCCCCTGGGAGCCACCCCATGCCTCCCTTCCTTTTAACTACTTTTTTATGGATTTCTTCAGCTCTTTGAACATATTTAAGACAGTTCATTGTTGTCTAATTATCCCAAAGCCTGGGCATTCTCAAGGATGGTTTCTAACTTCGTGTTTGTCCTGTGAATTGGCGGTGCTTTCCTGTTTCTTTGAGTGCCTGAGAAATTTTTGTTGGACAGTGGGCATTTTGTATATTGAGGTGCGCTGACACTAAATAGCAAATTCTTTCCCCAGGGACTGCTGGTGTTGTGGCTGAGGCCTCGCGTCTTTTGTTTATTTACTGATTTTAAAAACGATCTCTGGGGGCGCCTGGGTGGCGCAGTCGGTTAAGCGTCCGACTTCAGCCAGGTCACGATCTCACGGTCCGTGAGTTCGAGCCCCGCGTCGGGCTCTGGGCTGACGGCTCGGAGCCTGGAGCCTGTTTCCGATTCTGTGTCTCCCTCTCTCTCTGCCCCTCCCCCGTTCATGCTCTGTCTCTCTCTGTCCCAAAAATAAAATAAAAAACGTTGAAAAAAAAAAAATTAAAAAAAAAAAAAAAAAAAAACGATCTCTGAAAGGATAATTTTCATCGTCGTGTTCGGTCACAATCATCACTACAGACCACTTTCTGGAAAGCCGGCCGGCGATTTGATGAATATTTCCTTAAGCGCTTGAATCCAGTGAGAAGAGAAAAGAAAATGTGTTGTATCTCTTTACAGAGATACAACAGAGATTCAACAGAGGCCAGAAAGGCTGATTCAGCACAGTGGGGTTGTCACCGTGGCCAACTCTCTTGCTGACCTCTCAGGGAACCGTCAGGCGTCTCAAAACACACATTGCTGATTTGGGAGGTCGGAGTCCTTCTTGCCCACCCCGGCACCTGAAAACCACTAGCAAGAATGTGGTTTGTTCGATGTTGGGCTGGGGGCTGTGGTAATGTAGCTTCGATCCAACAGGCTGAACTCTACCTGTGTCTTTCTTGGAGCCCTCCCTTGGAGACAGTGATCAATCTGACTCCAGAGCTGAGAAATAGTTGGTTTTGATGCTTCTTTCCAGCTGAATAGTTGTTTCTGTGGAGTGACAGATACTCGCAAGACCCGACTCGATCTGCTGTGATACCAGCCCAATAAATGCTAAGTTTTGATCCAAAGATAACTACAGAAACGGAAAGGGCGAAGACATCTCCCAAGTGGGAAAACAGCTCTAGCCCTTCGTGCATTTTCAGGCAATTCGGAGGCAAAATGAGCTTCCTGAGGGATAGAATCCCATCGAAAATATGGACAGCAGTCTTCATAATATCAATCAGTCTGCAGAAGAAATTCTTCAATGTGGGTTCTCACGTGTGGCAGAGGGGAGGAGTTAGAAGTTTCTCCTATTGGGACACCTGGGTGGCTCAGTTGTTTAAGCATCTGACCCTTGGCTTTGGCTCAGGTCATGATCTCCCTGTTCGAGTTTCATGAGTTCAGGCCCCATGTCGGGCTCTGCACGGACAGCATGGAGCTTGCTTGGGATTCTCTCTCTCCTCCCCCCTTCTCTGCCCCTCAGGATCTCTGATGCTGGTGTAGCACTCCAATAGTTTAGAATATTTCACCCAGCTTCTTCAAGTCTTGAGGGGTACAAACCAAGGAGATATGGCAGAGGCCCAGATAATATTAGAATAATAATTAGAGTTTACCAAGCATACATTATGCTCCAACACTGTTTCGGGCACTGTACGTTCAACGTCTTGGATGCTCAACCAACCACCCAAATCTGGTTTTATTTCCCCTCCGTGGGAAGCAGAATTTTAAGGTGGTCTCTAATACTCTTGCCTCCTGGTGTACACAGCCTGTATAATCCCTTCCTTTTGAGTATAGGTGGGGCCTGGGAATATCTCATAGTCACTCTCATTTAACTCTCGCTCCCAAGATGATATTAGTATGGGAAAAGGGATTTTGAAGATGCAGTCAAGGGTATTCCCTCAGTTGACTTTGAATTAAAAAGTCGCTTAAAATGGAAGATCACTCTGGGTGGGCCTGGTCTAATCAGGTGAACTGAAAACAGGAGATAAGAGGCAGCAGCAAGCAGCGTCCTGCGGGCCTTGAAGAGGTGCTGCGATGTGAGAGGCTGCGGCAAGGACCTGTGGATGGTCTCCAAGAGACCCGGAGCCTTGTCGCCCATCTGCTAGTAGGATGGCTGGGGCCTAGGCCATACTGACAAAGAAGTGGCTTCAGATGAAAGCACGGCCCCAGACACCCACTGGATTGCAGCCCGGTGAGCTCCTGAGCAGAAAATCCAACCAACCAGCCCCCACACTCCTGACCCATGGGAAATGTGAGACTATGAATCGGTGTGAAGTTGCTACGTCTGTGGGTAGTTTGTCACACAACAGTAGGAAACTACTACGTTCATTTTGTGTCAGAATCGACTTGATAGTGTTGGAACATCAGGACGAAGGCAGATTTATTGACTTTCCCTAAAAAGCCAGGAGCTGGTCCAGTTACAGAACCTCAGGTGACAAGGTTGGAGGAGGTCCGGTAAGAAGGTCCCCTCAAGGCTGAACCGATAATTTTAGCCTGGGGCTCCTTAAACACACCCTGTGCGATAATCTTCTTCAATTCTTAAGTTAAAAATTTTTTTTTAATTTACTTTTGAGAGAAAGAGAGAGACAGAAACCCAGGATCCGAAGAAGGCTCCAGGCTCCGAGCTGTCAGCACAGAGCCCGTCGCGGGACTCGAACCCATGCACTGTGAGGTCACGACCTGAGCTGAAGTCGACCGCTTCACCGACTAAACCACCCAGGCTCCTCAGTCTTCTTCACTTTTTAAAAGAAGCAACCACGCCTTTTATTTCTGAAGTTAAATTAACTGATGTCTTATTTATGTAAAAGTAGGAACGAAATTACCAGGAGAAAATGTGAAAATTTTCCGTGATTGAAACTTACGTTTTATAGTGAGTGGCAACAATTTGCTGCAGGGCTGTTGAGTACTATTCTCACACGGATAGAAGCGTCTCCTTCCTCAGAGTGATTGGAAATCCAAGTTAGACTGGAAGGCGAAGCACAGAAAACAGAAGAAGACTCAGAATATACATCAAAACAATGAAGTTTCCATCACAAGACAAATACTGTATTCTGGGTAGATACTTGATTTCGGTTTACCTCTTTTGGTTTGTAGGGGTAATATTGACTTGCAAAAAATTTTTTCTGTGATCAAATAGTCTTAATGGCTAGTAAGAAATGTAAGGTAAAAGGGAATTTTATTTATCTTTGTTGTTAAGAGGAGAGCACTGGCTAATTGCAGCCTGGATTGCCGTACCAAAGGGAAAGTGTGGCATGTCTAAATCGAGGCGACTTTCATCCAAGAGTCCTCCAATGTGGCAATTCTTAACGTCATTTGCCTTTTTGTTTTCTGTGTGCATCAAACATCACAAGGAGGTATATAAATCAGGCACAAATACATCAATTTCTGAAGGATGCTATTCTTTCTTGTGACTTGAATGATTTTTCACCTGCCTGTATTGAAATATGATGACCCCATTTTTATAAAAGAAATCATTCCTGAAGATCTTGAACAATTCAAAACTGGAATAATTCAAGAGTAATTTTCACATAGAAATAAACGTAAGGTAGGTATTATGCCTTTTCCGAGCTTAAAAATTGACTGAAAATAAAGTGCAGGGGCACGTTTTTTCATGATCTTTGACTGATATGTGGTGATTTCTGCCAGCACGAAGGTGTGCTTCTTTAATGTTGCTTTTTTTCTTTTCAGAGAATTACCTCTGACATTAACTGACAAACATGTTGTCCTGTTCTATTGCTTTATTAAACTATGAATCTTTGGAATGGGAGGTCTGGGGGTCCCATACTGACACTACCACTTAGTGGACATTTGAATGATATTATTACAATTTACAAAATTATTTTAAATTGTATTTGTAGTTCATACTATGATAAAAGCATCAAAGTTCCTAAACCACTCCCGGAAATTGGAGATGATGATATTGACAAGGACCGGGAAGCACTTCTGTTGCTATTTCAAGTTCTGTCTGCGGGAATGCCAGAAGCATGGCTTCAAATTCACCTTTTTTTCGTTACGAATTACATTTTGTATGCCGTTCCTGCATTGTTTCCCTTTTCCTGACCATAGGTTTTAAAAAAGCTGGGATGTATCTTCACTTACATTGGGCTAGCTGCCGCTTGGATGGTTAGGGAGCATTGTTTTCTCATCGTGTTGGATGTAACTGGTATTGATTGAGCTGTAGACTGGCTTCCCCCACCTTTGGCTCAGCCCCAAGGCACAAACTCAGAACAGCAGTATTTACCCAACACGGCCCTTCCCAGATTCGATGTTTTATGGCCTCTCATCTCTCGGTCTTCAGGTTGCCAAGGGCATCCTATCACTCAGGGCAGAATTCGATCGAGTAAATGACTTATGACAGAAATTTCGTATAATAGGGGAAGAGATGTAAGTCAAAGGTTGCTTTCTAACCGTGTTAGTGTGAATTCTTGACTCATTTTCTTGCACGCCTGCAAAGACATTTATAGCCATGGGGTGAAAATAAAGGGTTTTCTTGGATTGAAAATTGAAACAAAATGACAATTCTGTTTTTAAATTGCTATTTACAGCCATTTTATCAAATACAGTAAGAAGTCGATTCTCTTCTATTTCTAGTAGCCATATAACAGCTTTATGGCCCAGAGTGCTCTTTATGAAAATATTTAATGTTAGGGCACTTAAAATCCATTTCTCTGGGCAGAAAGTTTATCCAATAGATTGCTCGCCATTTTTAAATGAGAAAGGTTTTATACCTGAAACTAATATAACACTCTATGTTAACTATACTAGAATTAAAATTAAAACTTAATTAAAAAAAGTAAATGAGAGAGCTTTGATCTTTCACATTCGGTCACCTCTTTTCCATAAGAATTTTTTAAAGCTTTTGTTGAAATTCCAGTTAGTTAACCTGCAGTGTAATATTATTTCAGAGGTACAATATCGTGGTTTAACATATCCACACAATACCTGGTGCTCATCACAAGTGCCCTCCTTAATCCCCATCACCTATTACACTCATCCCCCCACAGCCCTCCCCTCTGGGAACCATCTTTGTTCTCTACATATAGTTTAGAGTCTCTTTCTTGCCTGGCCTCTTTCTCTTTTTTCCTTTTGCTCATTGATTTTGTTTCTTAAATTCCATATGTGAGTGAAATCGTATGGTATTTGTCTTTCTCTGACTGACTTATTTTGCTCAGCATAATATTCTCTAGCTCCATCCATGTTGTTGTGAATGGCAAGATCTCATTGTTTTTTATGGCTGATTAATATTCCCTTGTATATATATACCACTTTATCCATTCATCAACCAATGAACGCTTGGGCTTTTCCCATAATTTGGCTATTGTAAATAATGCTACTATAAACATCAGGGGGCATGTGTCCCTTTGAATTAGTGTTTTTGTATTGTTTGGGTAAATACCTAGTAGTGCAATTACTGGATTGTAGGGTAGCTCTATTTTTAACTTTTTGAGGAACTCCCATACGGTCTTCCAGAGCGGCTGTGCCAGTCTGCATTCCCACCAACAGTGCAAGAGGGTTCCCCTTTCTCCACCTCCTCGCCAATATCTGTTACTAGTCTTGTTGATTCACCATTCTGACTGGTGTTAGGTGGCATCTCATAGTTTTGATTTAATTTCCCTGATGATGAGTGATGTTGAGCACGTTTTCATGTGTCTGTTCGCCATCTGGGTTTCTTCTTTGGGAAAAATGTCTATTCATGCCTTCGGCACATTACAAAATTTTTTAAATTTTTATTTATTTTTGAGAGAGAGAGAGAGAGAGAGAGAGAGAGAGAGAGAATGAGTAGGGGAGGGGAAGAGAAAGAGGGAGACACAGAATCTCAAGCAGCCTCCAGGCTCCAACTGTCGGCACAGAGCCTGACGCAGGGCTCGAACTCACAAACGCGTGTGATCATGACCTGAGCCGAAGTTGGATGCTTAACCCACTGACCCACCCAGGCGCCCCATATAAGTTCTTTATAAGCTTTGGACCCTAACCTTTTATCACCTATGTCATTTGCAAATATCTTCTCCTATTCCGTAAGTTGCGTTTCAGTTTTGTTGATTGTTTCCTTTGCTGTGCAGAAGCTTTTCATTTTGATGGAGTCCTAATAGTTTAGTTTTGCTTTTGTTTCCCTTGCCTCAGAAGACATATCCAGAAAGAAGTTGCCGTGGCCGCTGTCAAAGAGGTCACTGCCTGTGTTCTCCTCTAGGATTTTGATGGTTTCAGGTCTCACATTTAGGTCTTTCATCCGTTTTGAGTTTATTTTTGTGTATGGTGGAAGAAAGCGGTCCAGTTTCATTCTTTTGCATTTGCTGTCCAGTTTCCCCAACACCATGTGTTGAAGAGACTACCTTTTTTTTTTCCATTGGATATTGTTTCCTGCTTTGCCAAAGATTAATTGACCATATAGTTGTGGGTTAATTTCTGGGTTCTATTCTGTTCCATTGATCTATGTGTCTATTTTTGTGCCATCACCATACTGCCTTGATCATTACAGCTTTGTAATATAACATGAAGTCTGGAGTCGTGGTGCCTCCAGCTTTGTTTTTCTTTTTCAAGGTTGCTTTGAATATTTGGGGTCTTTTGTAGTTCCATACAAATTTTAGGATTGTTTGTTTTAGCTCTCTGAAAAATGCTGGTGGCATTTTGATAGGGATTACATTAAATGTGCAGATTGCTTTGTGTAGTACAGACATTTTAACAATATTTATTCCTTCAACCCATGAACATGGAATATGGTTTGATTTTGTCACATCATCTTGAATTTCTTTCATCAGTGTTTTATAATTTTCAGAGTACAGATCTTTCACCTCTTATTAAGTTTGTCCCTAGGTATCTTATTGTTTTTGGCACAATTGTGACTGGAGTTGTTTTCTTTAAAAAAATTTTTTTTAGTGTTTATTTATTTTTGAGAGAGAGAGAGACAGAGAGAGAGAGAGAGAGCAGGGGAGGGGAAGAGAGAGAGGGAGACACATAATATGAAGCAGGCTCTAGGCTCCAAGCTGTCAGCACAGAGCCTGATGCGGGGCATAAACCCATGAACCATGAGATCATGACCTGAGCCGAAGTTGGATGCTGAAAGGACTGAGCCACCCAGGCGACCCTGGAATTGTTTTCTCAATTTCACTCTCTGCTGCTTCATTATTAGTATACAGAAATGCAACAGATTTCTGTACATTGATTTTGCATCCTGTGACTTTATTCAATTCATTTATCAGTTCTAGAAGTTTTGTGGTGGTCTTTTGGGTTTTCTGTATATAGTATCATGTCATCTGCGAGTAGTGAGAGTTTTACTTCTTCCTTATCAATTTGGATGCCTTTTATTTCTTTATGTTGTTTAATTACTGTAGCTAGAACTTCTAGTACTATGTTGACTAAAAGTGGTAAGAATGGATATCTTTGTCTTGTTCCTGACATTAGGGGAACATATTTAGTTCTTTACCGTTGAGAAATGATATTGGCTGCATGTGTTTCATAGATGGGCTTTATTATGTTGAGATATGTTCCCTTTAGGCCTACTTGGCAAATGGTTTTTATCATGAATGGGTGTGGTACTTTGTTGAATGCTTTTTCTGCATCGATTGAAATGATCATATGGTTTCTATCTTTTCTCTTATTGATGTGACATATGACATTGATTCTTTTACAAATATTAACCCACCCTTGCATCCCAAGAATAAATCCCATGTGATCATGGTGTATGATTTTTAAAAATATATTGTTGGATTTGATTTGCTAATATATTGTTGAGGATTTTTGCATCTCTATTCACGAGGTGATAGAAGTCTTTTGTTATATATATATATATATATATATATATATAACCTCTTGTTTTCTCTAGGCTTTGCCTACTCATTCTGTTGGAACTGTCTTTTGATCAACAGAAGTTTTAAATTTTAATATGTTCCAATTTATCACTCTTATTTTTCTACAATTAGTAATTTCTGAGTTGTGTCCAAGAAATATCTATTTGGCCACAGAGAAATTCTCCCATTTTTCCCCCCGAAAGATGTCATTGTTTTAGCTTTTATATTCTGTGATTCAACTTAATCTTTGTATACACAGTGAGGTGGAGGTCAAATTTTATTTTATTTTTCCCTAGTGGATATCCATTTTTTCCAGCACTGTCATTGAAAAGATTTTCCCTTCCACCCCCAAAACCAAGAACAAACTTTAAAGACTGTATGTTAGCCAATTTGACAATAAATTATATATATAAAAAAAAGATTTTCCTTTCCTCATTGAGTTGCGTTAGTATCTTTGTGGAAAATCAATTGACCTCATAAATGTAAATCTATTTTTGTACTATATATTCTGCACCAGTGAACTAGATGTTGATCTGTATGCCAATGTCAGAATGATGAGAATAGCTTTATAGTAGGTCTTGAAATCAGGTAATGTAAATCCTTTGTTCTTTATCAAGATTCTTTGGAGTAGTCTGTGTTCTTTGCATTTCTATATAAATTTAAAAATCATCTGGTTAAATTCTAAAGAAAGCCTACAATGATTCGGATTAGAATTATGTTCAATACATAGGTTAATTAAGAGATAACTAACACCTCATAATTTTGAGACTTTCAGTCCATGAACATGATATTTCTCTTCGTATACTTGGCTTTTCTGTAGCCTTTTTTTTTTCATAGTAGTGCTTTGCAGTATTTAGTGTAGACGTCTTGCTTATCTTTGTTAAATTCATTTCTACGCTTGACAATAAATTATATTAAAAAATCATTTTTATTAACTTTTACATTTTTTACATTATTGTGGAAGAATCGAATTTTATTTTTTTTCTAATTTTTGTCACTAATACTTAGAAATACAATTGGGATGTTGTAGATGTGCCAATTTCACTTCTTAGTTCTAATAGTTTATAGAACCCTTAGTATTTTCTACCAAGGAAACAATCATGTCCTCTCTGTATACAAGAAGTTGGACTTCTTACTTTCCAAACATTAGTCCCTTCATTTTTCCTTCTTTCTTTATGCACTTGGTAGGACTTCCTGTATGAATGTGGAATAGAGGGGGTAAGAGCAGGTGTTCTTGCCTTGTTCTCAAATTTGGGAGAAAACATTTGATATTTCACTGTAAGTATAATTCTGGCTTTGGGTTTTTCTTAGATGTGCTTTATCATACTGAAGATCATTTTACTCTTCATTTACTGGAGAGTTTGTATCATAAATAAGTAATAAATTTTGTAATCTATTTTTTACAGCTATTGAAATGATCATATGACCTTTTTTACTATTTAAATATCCATATTTTAACATTTTTATTAATATTATGATCACATAGATGTTAAAATATTATACTTCTTGAATAACTCCATCTAATTATGCTGTATCCAATTTTTTATATTGCTGAATTAAATTTTATCACATACATTTTTAGAACATTGTCTCCCATTCTATGGATTATCTTCTCATTCCTTTGTTGGTGTCTTTCAGTGAGCAGAAAATTTTAATTTAAGAAAGTCCAGCTTCTCAATTATTTCTTTTGGGCATCATGCCCTTGGAGTAGTAGCTAAAAAGTCATCACCAAACCCACATACTTTAGAACTGTTCTTTTCTCTGGATAATGGCTTGTGGATTAAACTCAAAACATTTATATGGAAATTTAAAAAAATTATGTTTATTTATTTTTGAGAGAGAGAGACAGAGTTTGAGCAGGGGAGGGGCCGAGAGAGTGGGAGACACAGAATCGGAAGCAGGGTCCAGGCTTTGAGCTGTCAGCACAGAGCCAGGTGTGGGGCTTGAACCCACGAATGGTGAAATCATGACCTGAGCTACAGTTGGATGCCCAACCGACTGAGCCACCCAGGCGCCCCTATGTGAAACTTTTTATTAAGATAAGAGATGAAGTTAGGCTGTCAGAAGACCCGGACACCATCTCTGGAGCTGACCATGAGAAATGCACACCAGCAACAGGCTATCCAACGGTGCTCCCAGGGATGACTTAAGGCAATAAGGTGTGTGCGTGTCACAATGGAGGGGACGACAGATGAAGCCATGTGTGTAGGCCAAGCTCGGCAAAGACACTCCCCGCTCTGATCCACTACTAACGCAGGACAACACAGCCATGCTCCATCCTTGGCAGTGAACTGAGCCATTGGCATCCCGGGGTCTGGTGAAAAAGGCCTTGGAATATCATAGCACGGAATTGCCCTTGCTTTTTGCTTCTGCACGATTTTGGTTTCTGTGTAGGTCCTGGACTTGATCTTTTTCCTACTTTGAGGTTAAACTTTGCTACTCAGCGTGGTGGTAGGACGAGGCCCCTGGAATCACTGTGTTAGAGCTCATCGCTGTGCCCTACGGCTGTCTGTTTTCTGCCTGGCCACCTATGGACTCCTGAACAGCCTCTAGGGCGTCCCTGTTCGATTTCCCACTGGCTGCAGCTCATCAGCCTGAGTGCCACCGTTAACAAGGCCATTCTAGTTGCCAAAGATGTGACATGTGAAACTCAGGTTAAATTTATTATTGGAAACATCAAATAATACAATTAGGCTGATGAAAACATATTACAACCTATAGTATTTTACATGTGAGGGCATTCCTAACATTCTCAAAATACCCTCCGATTGACAGGTTTACGTACTGTGCTCCTGTTCAAAATGGGGGAGGTGTTGGGTAAGGAAGCTAGGATGTTGTCTAGGATTATATGCCTAGCAAATAATACAGTTGGGGCTATACATGAAGGCTTGTGAACCTTAAGGCAGCTCCTTCTGGAAAGTACCTCTGATCTGTAGGAGGGAAGAGGGTGTTCACCCACCAACATCAAGTCCCCTGTGGTTCTGCGAGTCAGGGCGGCCACTTGTCGGCCGCCTAATCTGGGCAGGGGCGCCCAGCTTTGCCAAATAAAGCAAATTCCCACCTCTCAGTCAGGGTGTTGTCTCCACTAGTTAATTTTACAAAAATGGTATGCTAGAACAGGGCGTAAAAATAGATTTCTAAATAGATTTGATTAGAATTCTCAATCTCGGTACACTCGATGTTGCATCGTTTAGAAGTTATTGACAGGGAGATATGAAAAATGTGCCTGAATCAGAATGGGTTCTCAGGTTTAGGCTGAGAGTTCTATCTGTGAACAGTGAGTGATTGAGCTGCCGCATATGAGGGACAATATATCTGTCCTGACCTCTGAGCAGGTTTCACTGTGGAAAATGTCATTCTCAAGCTCTGTCCTTGACTATGTCACAGAGAAGAGTTATGTGGTATCCACCAAGGAAACGTCTACGTCTGACGCACTTAATGGAATCTAACCTGAAGTTTATTTCATGAAGAATGAGCTCTTGTTGAGGTAGGAGTCCTGAGTTATGGTTCCATTACTCCCCAGCTATAATATTAGTAAGGGTACCAAAGTGTGAAAACCAAAATAAAAACCAGACCTATCTTTCTGGGGCTGAGTCTAATGACGTTTTATTTTAAGAGCCTGGGGATAGTCTGGGGATTTGGGTCAGGGAGAGACTGGGCAGGATGTTCTGATTGGGCAGGATGATGGCAACATGTTCTGATGCCGAGTCCCTATACTCACCTGTAAGTATTCACTCTTACAGGTGAATGTAGTGTAGCTATCATGCAGCCATTAAGAATCTGAGTTCACCACAGTGATAATATATACACGTATATACATGTGTATGCATCTTATATATACATAACATATATGTACACACACATATAAGATTATATAAAATATTATACATATATAAAATAATTTTACATAGTCTATTTAAAATAAGAAATTATGTGTCTAGATGTATATATGTGTGTGTATATATGCATATATACATCCCTACTGATAGACGCTCTGTAATTAGTTACTTCAATGAACGGGCCTTAGGCTTCATCTGATTAAAATCCTCATTTTCAGATGAGGGAAATAATTCTCTACGTGAGTGGTCGAGGCATTGAACAGTTAGCACTTCTGCCTCGTTCAAAGTCATCTTAGATATTGTAGTGGGAATAGAATTGGCATTGATATCAGAGACATCAGTTGGCTTTCCAAGCTGTTATGTCTTGAGACAGTTAATCTCTTCGAGACCAAGTCCCTTTTTGGTAGAATGAGAAAAACAGCACATGCTTCTCTGGAATGTTGTGGCCATTGAAAGAGATCATGCATTTAAAAATATCTAACATTTTCTGCTATATGACTGGTTCTATAAATAGCTGCCAGTTTCTCATTAAGACTTGCTGTTTCTTGCTGTGATTGTGTAAGAGACACACAGGGTTAAACAAACCCCAAGAAGGGTTAAACATGACTGAAGAGCCAGGTGTTGGCAAGAAACAAGGACAACAAACTATGACTTCTTCCATTCATTTTGTAAATTCAGTTCATGAAATGATGAGAAGCAGAGACAACTGGGCGACTTTTGTGTTACTGAGATGAAGAATTTTTAGCCTGATCAAACAGGCTGAAAGTTGCATCTTACAGTAATGCAAATAAGGTAAAAAAAATTGTCCTGCTTGAAACTACATGTTCGTTGTAACCTCACAATGATGACAGTATGAATTCACATATGGATATTGCTAGAAACCGTGTTTTAAAAGGTGCAAAGAAATCTCCAAGTCTAAAATGACAGGTTGCAAAAGGGTGCGGGGTTCTAATGAAACATGACCAGGTCAAAGGTAGCTTATTTTGTAGCTTTGAAACTATCAACATTACATAGTTCATGAGTGGATCTTTAAGCCTTCGATCGTGTGCAGCATTGAACTTATGCTCAGATTCATACCAGAAGGTATATTATACCGCATTGATGGGCTATAGCTGTTGAAGTGTTTGAATATCTTACGAACCCCTATGTTGCTTCCATTCTGCCTATATACAGGAGGTTGCTTTAGAGAACATGAATTAACTATTTGTGTTACAAACACTTGAAATTAGTGTCAGAGTCATTATTGAGATGCAGTTTTCCTTGATAACACTGTCAAAGTAGGATTTTAGAATTGTTTGTGCTTATGCGTTCATCGCCACTGCTTTCTCCGTGGTATAAGATCAATTATGGTTGGTACCATTCCTACTTCTTCATTTTCTTACATCCTGCATTTGGCCATAAATAGATGCTCAGTGAATGCTTATTGAATAAATGAGTGATTCTTCTTCATAGCAGGATGTGTTTTATTAGTCTCTATATCCTCAGTAACTGGCTTGATATCTTCTGCATTATCGATTGTCTCAGTCTATCTAAGCATCTGTCTTTCTGTATCTATCTATCTATCTATCTATGTATCAATCAATCATCTATCTATCTATCTATCATAATCATCTATCATCTATCTATCTATCTATCTATCCATCATCTATTATCTTTTTATCTATCTGTCTATTATCTATCTCTCTATCTATCCATTCATCATCTATCTGCTTTGATTTGATATCTGAATAGCATCAGCAATTCACTTACCAGTTGCTGGCCCTTCCCTGTATTATCCCATGGATGCTGGATTCTTCACACATCTGATGTTCAAAGAATAAGCATAACTATGAAGATCTGAGATCACTAGTTTTTCTCGTGAGGCTGATTCACAAAAGCACTAAAAACTAGAAATGTTCAAATGATGTTATCTGTTGACTCTGACGTTGATGGGCGTTGAACACATAACATGGTTTGAAAAAGCTTTGTAGGACTTGCTCAGGCTCCAGAAATATGTGAAATGCATTACTGATCACATTAATAGTGTGAACATAGAATTATTTCTAAGAGATTTTTTTTTTCTAATCAGGTACCAGTGTGGTTTTATAAAAAGATTCTACATAAATCAGAGAGATAAGGGGCCCTAAAAACTCAAATACATTATGGCTGCCTGATCCTAGTAACAATACGAGTTGTGAGAGACCATATGGGCAACACTACGTGAGTCACAATACGGAAAGGATGGGTAAAGCACCGGGACTGCTATGTAAAAACATAATGAAGCAATGAAACTTTTCAGTTGGTAGGGTATTCTTCTGCTATGGACTGAATTGTGTCTCCCCAAATATGCTGAAGCCCTAACCCCCAATATGACTGTATTTGAAGGCAGGGCCATAGGAGGTAATAAAAACCAGGAAGGTCCTAAGGGAGAGGCCCTGATATGATAGGATCAGTGTTCTTAGAAGAAGAGACATTGCAGCGCTCGCCCATTCTCTTCTTTCAGACTCTTGCACACTTGCACAAGCCACACGTCATGTGAGCCCCCAGCAAGAAGGCACCTGCAACCCAAGGGAAGAGCCCTCACTGGACACAAACCCTGCTGCCACCCCGATCTCGGACTTCCTGCTTCCAGAACTGTGAGAAACCAAATTTCTATTGCTTGGTAAACATCCATGGTGTTGGTTCTGGCAGCCCAGGCAGACGGCATCTTCCATGTACCCGGGCTAGAAATTTGGGATTCATCCTTCTTTTTTCTCTCACTCTTATCCATTCTGATTAGAAGTCATTTTTAAAAAATGTCATTGCCTTACGGTCTGCCTGTCTAAAACCCAAACCCTCCATCACACCGCCAGAAACCTAAATTAGAATATCTCACCTCTGTGACTGTAAGGCTCCTATCTCCCAGTTCTTGCGATATTCTCGTTGCCTCCATTTATTATTATGCTACTGGTGGGCTTTTTCTAATATACAGCATTGGCCATGTTGTTCTTTTGCTTAAAACCCCTAAGTAGATACCCTGGGACAGAGGAATAAAATCCAGTTTTCCTTGAGTGGCATTAAACCCATCCTGTACAAGCCCTCGTCTGTCTCTAGACTCATCTCTTGCCATGTAGCTGACGTCTTAAACTCAGCATTTCAACCCTAATGAGCCACTTCAAGTTTGTCAAACACATCTGTGTGTTTCAGAACACTGAAGTGTTTATTATCCTGCTGGACTACTATTTGCCTATAATTTCCTTTTCCTCTTTGCCTTCATTGAAAATATTTATCTTTAAAAATTCAGCTTAATTACAATCACCCATAATGCTGCTTTCCTTGGCATTTTTGTCTTCTTTTATTTAATTTTTTAAATGTGTATTTATTTTTGAGAGGGAGAGAAAGACAGAACACAAGTGGGGAAGGGGCAGAGAGAGACGGAGACAGAATCAGGCTCCAGGCTCTGAACTGTCAGCACAGAGCCCCATGAGGGGCTTGAACTCACGAACATGAAATCATGAAATCATGAAATCATGACCTGAGCTGAAGTCGAACACTCAACTGACTGAGCCAACCTGGGCGCCCCAGAATTTTTGTATCCATATTGGTAAAACTCTCTACCTCTTGTCTGTACATGTCCTTCCACAACAGTTGGACTATACCATGATCATAGCACCTGTAATTCTCTATTTTTATGTTCTTTTTTGTTTGTGTACTTGTTTATTGCTATTATTTTATTCCAGCATTATTCATTTGTTTGTGTGATGAAATCAAAAGGATTAATACGAGAGGGTTCTCACACTTTTCTTTCTCCCCAGAACACAAATGGGAATTTTGAAAGTCCCAAGCCAATTCTTCCATTACCTTCTCGAAGATTCTTGAGATTTTAGAAGGAGGCGAGCTATATAAGTTACATAACATGCCAAGAGACACTGGAGGGGACAGAATGGTGAAAGATGGCCGTAACCAAACAGCAGGCTGGGGTGGGGCTAATAAACACTCTGTTCGTTCATTTTTCTCTCCTCTACATTCTGTTGTTTCTGTCTCCCATTAGCCAATATCAACTGTAAATGGGAGAGCCAGAGAGTCTACGTGAGACCATCCATAGAAAACAAACTTTCAAGGCATAAAGCTGGGAGGATTTGGGTGACAGGGGTGAAAATGTGGAAAACAGAACATCTAACATGGGAGAGCATCTCTTATGATTCCTTCCTAGGCATAGCCTTTAGTAGCATTCTTCTGAGTCTTACTGATCTCATTTGAGTCATTAAAAAAAAAAAATCAATCCTTATGGTCAACCCCTGAGCTTAGTGTGGGATAAATTTCCCTGGAAATGCATAAACTATAATACGGAAAGGCTAATGCCTGAATAATACATCGGAGTGCTTTTAGAAGGAGGATGGGATTGAGTGCCAGGCAGTCATTTGTCCACCATTGAACTCAGTGCACGGAAGGAAATGATTTTAATGAATAGAAACATTGAGTTTTTATGTTATTTATTTAATTTTTTTATATATATTTTTTATTGACCAACATGACATGTTGTTATTGGGAAGTTACTTATTTTAGACAGTGTCCCTGCCACTTGTCCCTCCAAAGTTGTCTGTGATTGTCAGTCCAACACCAATCTGTCACATGCACTGTGAAAACCCCGTCAGAATCAGACTTGTGAGTTACAGGCTCACTGGAAGCCTCCTTGAGTATGGAAAGCCAGCACCAGAAGATCTGGGGTTGAATATGTGTTGTAGCTGATATTTTAAGCACATATCAGAATATCTGAGGTCATCCTCTCTTGCAAAGACTGTTTTCTCTGGAACATAGAAACATCGAGTTTTCAAAATCTAGTTTACAATGACTATAATACAATGCTGTGTACCCAGCTATAGGATTTAAAAGCATGTTCATGAGAGAACTAGTATTTGATCAATGCCTCCAATGAATCTTTAGCAATACGTGTATTACATCGTTTGGTATTCATGCAATTATTATTGAAATGATGTATACAAAAGCCTTGGCTGGTAAGTGGCAAATCTGGACGTCCATTTCGCGGTTGTCTTTTTTTTTAATGTAAAATTTTCAGACCTTGCTTTTAATTTCTCCTCCTTTGCAGTTGAGAGGATATTTAAAAATCTTCAGGAGTTTCTTATCACATTAGAAAGGGCAAACTGTATTATTGTACAAAACGTTAAAATGTATGTTAATTGTGATTACACAAATGCAGCTGAGTCTTGTTTGTGCCTCAGGGTAGCTTCTATTACTTATGCAAATCCACCACTATTTCTGCAACTCCACTAAAACGTTGGTTGATGGCACTGGAGTGATAATTATTCTATCATATTCTTGTTTATAGAATAGCGTTTCCCAACTGTGTTCTGTGGAATGCTCTTATTTTTTTTTAATGTTTACTTATTTATTTTGAGAAAGAGAGAGCATGCGGGAAGGGTAGAGAGACAATCTCAAGCAGGGTCCCCACTGCTGGTACAGAGCCCAACACGACACGGGGCTCAGTCTTCCCCCATTTTGATTTATTTTTTTTAATGTTTATGTATTTGTGTGAGAGAGAGAGAGAGGCAGAGTGTGAGCAGAGAAGGGGCAGAGAGAGAGGGAGGCACAGAATCTGAAACAGGCTTCAAGCTCTGAGCTGTCAGCATAGAGCCTGACTCGAGGTTCAAACCCACAAACCCCAAGATCATGACCTGAGCCAAAATTGGACATTTAACCAACTGAGCCACCCGGGCACCCTTCCCTCTTTTGATTTAATCACCGCCAGAATCAGATGAGGAAATTGAGGCTTATGTGTGTAAATAATATGCCTGCTGTGTCTTCTCAAATTACAGCTTCCTAAAACATAAATATCTCGTGTAATTTAAAATTGCAAGCATGCAACTTAAGGCTATGGTGGTAGATGGCCACTCCATGGTTATATCAAACCTTCTTTTATTTGAAATTAAACCATTTGCAATTCGGTCATATCAAAATCTGTGTTTTCCTGTACCCCTTTGTAATTTTGCTTCCCCCACCGAAATCACATACAGAAAAATTTTGAATTTTTAAAGGAAATTCTATAAGGAAAGATAACCAACAGATTCTTTGGATTATTTTTAGGGCCTGATTTAGAAGACTTATACTGAGGGATATTTTCAAAGTATTTTTATTTCAAGTCATAATTTTCAAAACCAGCGCTGGATTGTTTTGTGTATCTTCAGAGATGCCTTACATTCATCATATGAGGCTATGTTTTCCTTTTGGATATAATAGAATGTTATTTGGGCAGCGTCTTCTGAATAAGCTTGATTAACATACTTGTCATACCATTCTTGGTCAAACACAAAGTCTAATTATAAAGACACACTACTGTGTTGTTGGCCATTTCAGAAAATAGAACACAAAGCATGTATTAAACAATGGAATCATTGACTCAAGCACATTTCATCTCAGTGTGAACATTCACAGGATGTAGAAACTCTAGCATACTGACTAAAGATGTGGTTTTGCAAGTTTCTCTCAACTTTGGTTATAAACACTGTTTGGTTAGGGCACAAATAAGGCCGTATTCCTTGTAATGATCCAATTTAACATGATGTTGAACTCTTGTGTCTCATATTGAAGGCATTTTATTTTTCTCCAGGTTCTTCTTCCACTGAGAGAAAAGGCCAGCCTGGTTATGAAAAGCAAGATGGTCTTTCATGGAGTCGCTCTGTCCCCTGAATCACCCAGGCTGGTTTCATGTTCTGACAGGGCCATCCCAGTACAGATGTTCCTGGACTTCAACTCTGAGAACTTGTTCAAGCAGTTCTTTTGATTCCCAGAAGCTGGTCTCACCCAGGCACCGGCTCACGATCAGCATGGGGACCTACTTGTATCTGTGGGACCAACACGGCATCCTGTGACTCCCCAAGGGCAAGGTGGGTCCATGCCAAAAGAAATTAAAATCATCCTGCAAGAGATCAGCCCTCCAACACTACAACATTCCCACAAGTTGGTTTCTGAACCCAGCCAGAGAAAAAGAAAGTTCCTCTTTATGGGAACTTTATTCTAAAAACAACATCAGAATTATGAAAGAGCACATAATTATACAGTCGAATTTGATGCATAGCGGGCATTGTTCGTGTTTTGTGCCACTGAAGTGATATCCTCAGGCTGGTGAATTCTGAGTCAGTTTGTATGAAGTCACAAAACATTATGGCCAAAAGTGGCCTTCGATATAACTATTGAGTTTGCAGATGACAAGGGAAGGATGGGCACAGATACTCATTCAAGAAAGGAGTGGACCAGTCTAATAAAACTTTTTTTTAAGGTTTATTATTTTTTAAGGTTTATTATTTATTTAAGGTTTATTTTTGAGAGGAAAAAGCGTGAGTGGAGGGGGGAAGAGAGACGGGGACAGAGGATCCGAAGCAGGCTCCGCGCTAAAAGCAGAGCGGCGGATGCGGGGGCTCGAACCAACAAACCGTGAGATCGGGACCTGAGCCAAAGTCAGATGCTTACCCAACTGAGCCACCCAGGCACCCCAGAAGTGGCACCACTCTAAAATGGTACTCAAAGACACGTCAGCAGTTCTCAAGATTTACAAATAGAATGAACTTATATTTTCATATTAACCAGGCCTGAAAATCATTAGCACAAACACTGATGAGAATCACGAAACAGGTGGTATATGAACTTAAAGGGGTAAGAACCCAATTAACAGTGAATGAGACCAGGATCTATTTAAAGCAAAACTGAGGCAAATATCATCTGCTTTTACTCAAATATGGAATTTAAGACACACAACAGATGAATATAGGGGAAGGGAAGGAAAAATAAGATAAAAACACAGAGGGAGACCAATCATGAGCCTCTTGACTACAGAGAACAAACTGAGGGTTGCTGGAGGGAGGTGGGTGGGGGGCTGGGCTAAATGGGGGATGGGCACTGAGGAGGGCACTTGCCGGGATGAGCCCTCGGTGTTAATGTAAGTGATGAATCGCCGGGTTCTACTCCTGAAACCAAGACTACACAGTGTGTTAACTAACTTGAATTTAAAGAAATAAACTTAAAAAGGCCTTTATGTCATCATGGTGTCTAAAACATACTTTAAAAATGTTTTCCTTTGTCATTTAAGAAAATTGAGGGGCGCCTGGGTGGCTCAGTCGGTTGAGCATCCGGCTCCGGCTCAGGTCGTGATCTCACGGTCTGTGAGTTCGAGCCCCGCGACGGGCTCTGTGCTGACAGCTCAGAGCCCGGAGCCTGCTTCAAGTTCTATTTCTCCCTCTCTCTGCCCCTTCCTCTCTCATGCTCTGCCTGTCTCTCTCTCTCTCAAAAATAAATAAACATTAAAAAAAATTAAAAAGAAAAAGAAAAGTGAAACGTTTTGGGGCACTTTTAAGAGGCAAAGACAAAAAATAGAGCAAAAGAATTTTCCAGATTCTGTTTAAATTATGGTTGCTATTATTTGACATCACCCCTAAAAGTAGGGATTTGTTAAAACTGTACGTAAAACGCTTAACAAAGGATCATGGTGCTCTCTGGTGGTAATATCTTTGTGTCTTCCTGAAAAAATAAAATAAAACCAACTGAGTTCTAGAAGGGAAATAGGCAATGAATAACGATTTTTAAAAACTTCTATTCAATAATCTTTTCACGTAATTAGGTTGTATTTTTTTTTCTAGCTTAAGTTCATTATAAGACTCCATCATACATGTTTAGCCCAAGGATGTATGGGAAATGCAATTCTGTTCTGGTGTGGAGATAAAATTCTGTCTGCGCTTCTCTATGCCCTCTGATGCGTGTGAATGTTGGGGTTTAGGGCCTCTGTGGATGGAGGGCGAGGGATCAGTAAAACCGTAGCAAACTAAATTTGGGCACCACCAAGAAGGTCAATGACACCTCTGTGGTAACTCGCTAGGGACACCTCTCTGAAATGGATGAGGAAATGTGACCAGATGATTTTGCAAAGCACACACATCCCCACAAAACCCCTAAGCAATCATACAAATTCTAATCTTATAAGAAAGTTTCTCGTAATAGAAACAAATGAATGGGGTGAATGCCCTGCTTAATAAGTAAGGGACAAAGGGGTGCCTGGGTGGCTCAGTCGGTTAAGCATCCAACATCAGCTTCTGTCATGATCTCACAGTTCGTGAGTTCAAGCCCCAGGTCGGGTTCTGTGCTGACAGCTCAGAGCCTGGAGCCTGCTAAGGATTCCGTGCCTCCCTCTCTCTCTCTGCCCCTCTCAACGCATACTCTGTCTGTCTATCTTTCTCAAAAATAAGGAAACATTAAAAAAAAAAAAAGAAATGAGGCACAAAAATGAAAAGGCACAGGGAGGTGCAGACTTCCCTGTTGATAGGATGATATGTTATATGATAGACTGTGACACAGGAAGCAGACGATGATCTCTAAAGTAAAGGAATCTAGATAATGTTTAGATGTCATAAAGTGGTTCTTCCCATCAGATCCAAAGTCCCTTTCTTGTAACAAAATAAAATTTTGAAATAACCTGGCTAATATTGTACAGGAAGTTAGGATGGTTTAGCGATAGCCTGTAACATAATTAATATACGAATATTTTGTAACAATCTCTATTATTTTAAATGGAAATTGTAGATAACATAGTCTACCTACAGATACAACTTTAAAAAATCAATGTAATTCTACAACTGCATTCTAGATTGGAAATAAAGGAAAGTAATTTTTTTTTTTTTTTTTTTTTGAGAGAGGGAGAGAGCAAGGGAAAGGGACAGAGGGAGAGGGAGGGAGAGAATCTGAAGCAGGCTCCCTACTCAGTGTGGAGCCCCCTCAGGGCTTGATCCCACAATCCCGGGGTTGTGATCTGAGCTGAAATCAAGCCTCAGACACTCAACTGACTGAGTTGCCCAGGAGCCACAAGGAAAGTAAATTAAAAAAAACAAAAACGTATTGCAATCTAAGTTTCGAGTGCCATGATGAAGTAAATCTACAAATGCAAAGCTAGCGTAGCCTGATACTGCATTATAATTATGTCCATGTCTCAAATATGCTTTGTGAACAAATCTTGCTAAGGCGCTATAAAAAAAAAAAATGTATGCTCTTCCCTTAATTTGCTTGATTGTTACATTTTTGGAAAATGTAATGTATTTTAATGGAAAACATGCAAAAATACTTTGTATTTACATATAAGATGGAGAGAGTGTCTAAACTCAGATAAACATAGGCAGATTTGCAGCTACAGGACGTCTCCTAGACTTTTGAGATTTGTCTGGGACTTAGGACAATTCTTCCTTTTGTAGGCCTGTTCACTTATGGAAAACGTCTAGCCTCTCCGTTCTCCGACTGTTAAACGCCAGCAGAACGTCTCCCATCATTGTGACAGCAGGAAAGTGCTTCCAAAAATGCCATCCGGAGACCCGTAAGCTCAGTGGAGAGCCCCTGGCACGAACACAAGGTGTCCAGGAAGGGCCCTAAGCCCCTGGGCTGACTGGGTTCTCCGAGTCAATGTGTCAGGGCAATGACGTTCTCAGATTGGTTGTAATTCTGATCTCGTGAAGAAATGCCAAGGGTTTAAGATCCGGGAGACGCCTGGCTGGTACGCCGATAGCTTTACTGGCTTTTTAATTTTTAAGAAAACGCAGTCGCCCTTGTCACTCACATCAGCATCCGGTTTGGTCTGCTGACGGATATCCCTTCTGACCCTGGTCATCGGCCTCATCGTTCAAAGCTCTACGCCTTGCACAGGCGTGCCGTTCATGCCTATGGAGCGATGAACGGGGCTGGCCATCCAGGGCGTGCTCTGAGTCCCGGCCTGGTAGCCCCGTGCCCCTTTCTGATTTACCTACCCGGAGGGGACAACTTTTCCTCAGTGAAGTGATATAGACCGGGGGCAGAAGACAGGGCCTGATCTGGACCCACAGGCAGCCGGGTCCGGTAGCTGCTCGCCCTCCTTGGGCCCTGCACGCTGCACCGGAGGCCACTCGGGGGGGTGTCAGGCAGCCACACGCAGGTGCCTAGCTGGAGGGGCCAGCCCCAGGGTGCACATGTTGGTGGGGGCCGGGTTGGGGGGTGGGTATCCGGGCTGGTGTCTGGCACTCGTGTTGTGGCTAAGAACTGAGCTGGGTGCCGGCCTGGTTGCTGGGAGCCGGTGGGGTCGAGGAGGGAAACCTCGGTGGCCGGCGTCCTGCACCTGCGCAGCCCCAGAGGTTGGAGTTGGCTGCCAGCGTCGTTCCTGGGCTCCGCCAGAGGGAGGGAAGGACCCAGGCAGCTGGCAGCCACAAAGGCAAATATCTGTGGGGGTAAAGGCCAATGAAACAGGCAGGAGATCTGGGACACTTATGGCAGCCATGGGTCTCGTCGGTGGCAGAATCTGATGAGCTCGTCCGCCAAGCAACAATCATCCGTGAACCACGATTGCTCCTGCTGCGTGGCTGCTGTTTGGTAACCCTTGCTTTTCTGCCTTGTTCCTGTTGCCTCTACATGTCTCAGCGTTGCTGGTCTGGGACAGCTGAAACCAAAGTGCCACGCCCCCAAAAGCTCACCCCACCCTCCCCTTCTCTTTCTGGCAAGGGATCTCCTTCAAGTTGGGAAATTCCGTCTTGAGACGGAACAAGGGCAGCTTGAGGGTTGGGGTGACGCAGGTGAAATGAAGCTCTCTGCCTTCTCTTCTGGTGCCATTGCTCTCAGGTGCTTTTTTATTTTTTTTTATTTTTTTTTATTTCCCGTGTTTCTAGAGTTTCTTCTGTGGGTGCTAGAGTGCTCCCAGATCTGTTTTTATTCATGGGTAGAGGCATATTATTGGGGGACAAAGACTGGGGTTTCCTACATCATCATTTTGGTGACATCTGTGAGGGCAGTTCTAGAGTTCTGCTAACATTTGCCCATAATGGGGGAATTTTTAAACTTTTTTTTTTTTTTTTTTTTTTTTTTTTAGCTCGGAATATGTTCTTGAAGCTGAGTTCATTTACTTTATCAGGTCTGGGAAGTTTTTAGTTTGACATTTCGTTTCTTTTTTTTTTTTTTAATTTTTTTTTTAACGTTTACTTATTATTGAAAGACAGAGAGAGAGAGAGCATGAGCAGGGGAGGGGCAGAAGGAGAAGGAGAGGGAGACACAGAATCCGAAGCAGACTACAGGCTATGAGCTGTCAGCACAGAGCCTGACACGGGGCTCAAACCAGAACCCCAAGATCATGACCTGAGCTGAAGTCGGATGCTTAACCGACTGAGCCATCCAGGCGCCCCCAGTTTGACATTTCTTAAAATATTGCCTTATACAGTCCTTATTTCTCTGTTCTTTCCTCTTAGTGGTCTTGTAAGATTTCTGTTGGATCTTCTCATTTTGCATTTCATGCGTCTTAACTTCCTTTCATAGTTCCCATCTCTTTTTCCCTATGCCATGTATTCTGGTTAATTTCTTTCTTTTTTTTCCATCAGCTCATTATTCCTCTCTTCAACAGTGTCTACTTAAAACATGCCATTTATTGAGTTTTTAATTTCCATAATGACATTTGTTAGAAGTTCTCTCTTGTTTCTTTTTTTTTAATGTTTCTTTTTTTAATTTTTATTTTAAATGTTTACTTATTTATTTTTGAGAGAGAGAGAGAGTGAGAGAGAGAGGGAGAGGGAGAGAGAGAGAGCACAAGCAGGAGAGGGGCAGAGAGAGACACACACAGAATTCGAGGCAGGTTCCAGGCTTTGAGCTGTCAGCGCAGAGCCTGACATGGGGTTTGAACCCATGAATTGTGAGAACATCACCTGAGCCAAAGCAGAATCTTAAGGGACTGAGCCCCCGGGCACCCCTAAAATGTTTATTTTTGAGAGAGAGAGAGTACATGTGTGTGCAAAAGAGGGGCAGAGAGAGGGAGAGAGAGAACCACAAGCAGGTTCCAGTGCTGTCAGCACAGAGCCCGATGTGTGGCTCAAACCCACGAACCATGAGGTCATGACCTGAGCTGAATTCAAGAGCCAGATGCTTAACTGACTGAACCACCCAGGTGTCCTCTTTTTTGTTTCTTTATAAAATTTTCCTGGTTAATATTTTAATAGCATCTCTGGCGTTCTCAGAATGTCAGTTCCAGGTTTAATCCTTTAAATCTTTAAAGATTCATCTCCCTGCAGCTCAAACATACTACAGTGCCATGTATTTTCTAGTTATTGAACTCCTCTCTGCCAATAATAACTCTGTGCATCACTGCTTAATTAACTTCTGCCCCCCAAAATATAAGCTATATTATTAGACTTAAAAAGAGTGCAAATCAAATTTGAAGGATATGCTGGTTTCTTGAGAAGTTGCAACTCAAAAATAACAATAAAGATAAGATTCTTCCTGGCACTGCTTATTTATTCTTGCTACAAATATTTGTAGTGCTGCTACTATGTGTCTGGCACCATCTTATATGGGAATGTGAGGTGGAAAAGTCACTAGTCCTTAAAGAGCTTGGAGTTCCAAAAACGAACTTCTAACATTGATGGAATGCATCCATAGGATATGGAACTCTTTTTCTTATTAACTGACAAGCTGAGAGAGTTGTCTCAAGGACATTTTCTTTGCGGCATCTCTTAGGTAGAAATAAAGAGTTAAGTGACCAGAAACTTACATATTCATATTTGGTCAACAGTGGCAGCCGTTAATGAAAGTGGTTCTTTTCATGGCCAGCACAAAATGATTCTCAAGTTATAAGTTGAGTCTAACAAGCCTTACTCTGTATGGACTAGAACTCTATTTTATGGTTAAGTAGGGAGTTATGTCTTAAATATTCTCTTGGACTGACTGTTATTAAATACACCTTTCTTTTCTTTTTTTTTTTAATTTTTTTTAACGTTTATTTATTTTTGAGACAGAGAGAGATAGAGCATGAATGGGGGAGGGTCAGAGAGGGAGACACAGAATCTGAAACAGGCTCCAGGCTCTGAGCTGTCAGCACAGAGCCCCACGCGGGGCTCGAACTCACAGACTGCGAGATCATGACCTGAGCCGAAGTCGGCCGCCCAACCGACTGAGCCACCCAGGCGTCCCACACCTTTCTTTTCAAAAATGAAACACCTTGAACTTCATTTCAAAAAGCATTAAAAAAAGCATTTTTTAAAAGTAGTATGTGTTTAAGATAAAACAACGTGAAGCAGACTGGAATTTTCTTAATCTGCTAAAGGCTATCTATCAAAACCTACAGCAAGTATTGGACATAATAGCAAAATAGCAGAAATAATCTCTTAAGGTGAGGAACTCTACCGGCAGCTGTCTGTTGTCACTCCGTCCATTCAACGTCATGGTTGAAGCCTTAGCCGGCACCGTGAGACCAAACAACAGCAACAACTAACTAGTAAGAACACAAAATTTCGAAAGCTCTAACACTGAAGGCTTTTGGAAAATTGCAAGACAGTTATTCAGATGTGTCCATGTGTCTCTGTGTCGTGTGTACAGTTCAAAGTACAAAATAATAGTTTATAGCCATTATGGAGATAGAGATGGATGATAGACAGATAGATAGATTGATAGATGATTGATAGATAGATAGATAAATAGATTGATCGATGATAGATAGATAGATAGATGATATGATAAATACTCAGAAGTCTGAAGTTACATCTGAGAAGGAAGGGTTGGGGGAAGGGGGAGGGTGGACCTGACTGCATTTGTAAAGACTACTTCTTTAATTAAGAGAGAGATCTCGAGTAAATTAAAGAAAATATTGGGTACAGGAGTACCTGTATTATTTCTGTCCTTTTTAATGCATTGAAATCCTTCATAAATTAAAAATAAAAATAAAAAATAAAATAAAAAATAAAAATAAAAAAACAAAAGGAGTGTCTATGTATTACCACATGATGGCACCATAAATCCACTAATAGCCCTATCTTTCCTTAGTAGTTAGGGGGGAAGAAAAAGGATATGGGTTCTAGTCCATCGATCTACGTAAAAATCAGCAAAATATCTACAGTTTCCTAAACATGGGTAATAAGGTAAGTGCACATGCATATGTGTGTGAAAGAGATACAGAGAGACAGAAACTGAGAGAGACAGAGACAGAATTTTTCTCAGGATAGATCTCCTTGGAACTCAGAGTTAAAAAAACAAAATCCAGCCAATAACAAGGCAGAATCACAGAAAAAGTAAAGTAAACCCTGATTAATTTGGAACCTGCTAAATTTGAATTCAGGTTACTTGGTAAGGAAGTTGTACTTCGCATGAACATAAATGGTTTGCTAAAGGCTTCTTTTCTGATCAGCAGAAATAAGATGATTGTGGCAGGGCACCTGGGTGGCTCAGTCGGTTGGGCGTCCGACTTTGGCTCAGGTCATGATCTCACACTCCGAGAGTTTGAGCCCTGCGTCGGGCTCTGGGCTGACGTCTCGGAGCCTGGAGCCCGCTTCCGATTCTGTGTCTCCCTCTCTCTCTCTGCCCCTCCCCTGCTCATGCTCTGTCTCTCTCTGTCTCAAAAATAAATAAGAACGTTTAAAAAAATTTCTTTTAAAAAAGATGATGTGGTTAACTTAAATACGGATGGTCCTAACTTTGACTGCTGAGTTTTAGGATATGACACTGGGTTCATTTATCTAGAAGACGCGTAAGACAACATAATTCACAAAGAATTGTTGTGAGATAATTATGTCCTTACATTGCCACTGAGAAGGACTCTCAGTTAATGTCCCTGGCAGCTTCTAGTTGGAGGAATAGATCATTGCCATCTACTGAAAGAGTCCCAGCCCACCAAATTCCTGTAGAATACATCTCTAGATATAAAAAATAATTAGTTAAAAGAGAAATTCTACTGGAATTCTACTGGAATTCTACAGAAATTCTACTGTAACCTGGGGTTTTGAATAACCTATCAAAAATATCCTATTTTCTTGAGGAAACTATATGGTGCTTGGTGGATAAAATGACAAAGATTTTTATTTACTTTGGTTTCACAATAAAATATTTTAAATTCTTACCAAAGCTAAGACCGGAAAGACCATAATTCTTTTTTTTTTTTTTTGGCTTACGAGTAAGCCTGAAATACAAACCTAGTTTGACTTCGTGAAATGGTATTACTACTTTTATGATTTTTGTCTTTCACAGCTATCATAAAAACAAGAAAGAAAGAAAAAAAAAAGCAGTACTCCCAGAAATGTTCTTGGGCCGACTTTGTGATTGCTGTGTTATCTCAAAAATATGCGCAACATTTTTTCTCAAGTTGGCATGCGGTAAAGTTTCAATAACATTTAGATAACAGTATTTAAGTAAGACACGCTGATAACAGCACTGGGATAGTGCAGGGCTGTGGAGTCGCCAGCATTAGCTGTAGCTTCTAAAGCCAGAATGGCATGAAGGGGTTTCCTTTGTTTGATTAGGTGGCTTTGGTTTTACCAAAGAAATTGAATTGGAAATTGTGAGTTAGAGTTCTACAGTTAGAGAAGGAGAGGATACAAATGCAGGGGGTGACTAGTCTAATCTTGCTGGCAGAAAGCAGATTTGGAGGTGAAGTAGAAATCAGGCTTTGTGGGTGGTGAAATTAAGAAAACAACTCATAATGACAGTCTTGAGGGGTGAGGTCTGAAGGTGATTTGAGTTGTGGTCTTTTCAAGTGGTTTTACAAGGCGTCAGGGTTAACATCTAAAGTTTGAAGCTTTTAGGTGATAGTTTTAGGACCAAGGGAACAATAATGTTAACACAGTGTGTGTTACAGTTACAGGATCTTCGTATTTAAAAGGCCTATAAGAAAGCAAATCGTGAAGATTTGTTTGCCGATGGCAAAGGAAGGTCTCTGTCTTTGCTCAGATAGAAGCCCAGGATGTTTGGTGAGTGAGAAGAGAGGAGGGAGGGAAGGGTTTGCATCTCAACCTCCCCTTCCTGCAAATTATTTTCAATTCAGTTATCTTGAGAAACTTAGAGCTGGCAATGAGCTTGCAATCTAATCACCTTATTTTAAAGTGAATAAATGTGAGATACAATGAAGTTTCCTGGCTTATTTCAAGCAGGGGGAAAGCCTCAGTTATCCGAAGTGGTTGAGATGTGCCAGGATAATTTGGTTTTCAGGGCTTGGAGCTTGGAGCGAGGGGGGAGCCGTGTGTGATCAGTGTGCTAGCCACCCATCCGGGAACCTCTGAGAATCAGGGAGCAAAGATCAAAAGAAGAATGCCAGGTGTTAAATGAGAGGGTATGCTGCCCAAGGTCAGAATGTAATGAACAGAAATTTACTTTGCATGGGCTGGATTTTTTGTTGTTTGTGTGTGTGTGTGTGTGTGTGTGT